>NC_061818.1:1827953-2122312 GCF_021462225.1 Girardinichthys multiradiatus
GACTTTCTCTCTGAGACCTGCAGAAGCAAACTGTGTTCCAGAGAATTCCCTGTAGAGACACTGTCTCTACGAAGCCGAGTGGAGCGGTTTTCCCGGTCTGAAAGAAGAACAAGAGCTGCATCACCGTGGTTACGGTAACGTGCAGTTTGGTGGCCTGACAGAACGAGCCACTCCCCACAGCTAAGGAGGTTAGCTGTAGCTAACCGTTTGTTGACTGTGGACGTTTCTTCAAACTTCGCCTCCCTGGACAGCTTTTCCTCAGCATGGTTCAGAGGTTAGGGCAGAGAAACATTTAGAATGAAATAATCTAAACGTTTTTCATTTTATGAAGTTTGGTTTTGTTTGTCTGAAACTCAGCTATCTTAGTGCTAGCAGGCTATCTGCAGCACACATGCTCAATTTTGTGTTCTGTGTTTGTGTGTTTTTAAAGTTAAGACAAACTTTATTTAAAGGGTGATTTTAAACACAGAAGATTGATCATAACGCACAGTCTGCCTTTATGCATTTTAACCCTTTTATTGACGGTATTTTAAAGGTTTGTGTTTGATTCTGGTGCTAAGCTATCAGCTCATTTTGTTAACTTTAACTGCTAACAGCTAAGAACACGTGCTTGCATACTTAGGCGCATTTCTCCAGAAAGATTTGGTTCTTTTCCAAAATACCTCCCTTAAATATTTGACCATTTCCTTAATAATATTTCTTTAAATATTATTTTAATAAAGGCAGCTAATGAGACACAGTTCAGAATTAGTCATCCAGGAGGTTAGTTTTATTCAGCAGATCATTCGTTAAAACATTATTGTAATAAAATAATATTTTATCTGATCTTGCATTATGAAAGGTTGTCTAAAAGTTTGCTGATTATTGCCTAAGTTAGTTCCAAAACTAACATAACTTCATTTCCAGATTCTTCAAGATAATCCTTGGTTCTCAAACATAAACATTGCATGGTAATGTTGCATCACTCTTTTGGTCATGATTTTCAATCATCTTTAATCAACTTGTTTATATTGTACATAGTCCATTAGTCTTCCCTATTCTTTAATTCTGCTTGGTAGTTTAGTTGGATTGTTTTAGCATGGTGAAGAGTTTGTTGATTGAAATATGTTTGACTTTGAGTTGACTTATTTTTGTTAATAAATTCTTGTATTTTAAGAAATTGTGAATTCATTCCATATATGTGCAGAGTTTTTGCTGTTCAATAATATCAGAGCTTGGCTCACCTTTTTGATTTTGTCCTAATACCATCGCCTTACTGGGCCAGTATTCACAGGACAACCCTTAACAGACCGAAATTATTTGTTAAAAGTTAAATTATTGATATTAAATATTAAATAATATTTTCAGATTCATAGTTACAACATAAGAATGAGACAAACCCCCTCATAATCTCAAACAAATATCATGTAGCTGCCCTGCTTGTGCACTATCATCACCAGACAATGAAACACCAAGGAAGGCATCTAACAGAAGGAGCCATACGCGCCAGTGATAAATGGCTAGCTAAAAAAAAAAAGGCTAGTGGGAGGAAAACAGCTCATCAGCAGTATCATCCACAAGTATGTTCACTTCACTAAATTTGACAGCGTATTAGGTTGTTAACCAGCTAACTGGAGTGCTGGAAAGCAGTGACCCATCATCATATTGACCGCTAATGATGGTAAGTGTACCACATTATATTCTTTTATTATTTAAAATAATGTGTTCTTGTCTTCTGTGTTCTTGTTGCCTAGAATTGTTATATTCTAGAAGAATCTCTGGATGTTTACCTGTTGCTGATCAACTTACCTTTGTGTTCTCTGTGCTACCAAGTTGCTGTTTCCGTTCCACTCCTGGACCTTGATTCAAGTCCTCCCTGTGAGAGTTGCTTCTGGAATCTTCTCATACCACGGTCGTCCACTGCAGCTTCTTTCACTCCAACCTTCATCTGCCTGCCCGCTTTCTCCAGCGTGCTCTCTGTGGAGCTCAGACTCACAAGTCACCCAGATTTTCATTGGTACGTCACAACACACATCTGCCACTCACGGTTGGTTTCCCAGCTTCTCCATCAACACCTGTCATCCTCCAGACATTAAGTCAACTTTTCACCCTGCAATATTTATGCATTGTGCACCTGAGTCTGCTCCCTCTCTGTGGAAAATCATCCAACATTTCCTTGTCCCAAGTGTCCAGAATAAACATTTAAAGATAAATTGATCAATCTTCAGCCTGCATTCAGGTGTCTAAAAGCCTGTTTGGACTAAAAGTCTCAGGTCAAGTACAAATGTCGGTAAATGCCCATATTTTATTACACACATCTATCTGAATGAAAGTATGTATCTGTGTATATACACTAATGAATTTAACATAAATTGTACTAGCAGCTTTATTTTCTCATTCAACATTTAATAATTGTCACAGTATTCCTGAACTACTTTAAACACGGACATCACCAACCTTTACCTCTGGCGGTTTGGACTGAGATTATGTTCATCCAGTCCAATTCACAACTACACTCACGCTGATTGTCCCACAGCAGCCAATCAACACATCAGAAAAACCAGACAACCACTGCAATGACCAGTGAGAAACAAAATAACAGAATATGTGAGTAACAGCATGCAGTTTTGTGATAAAGTATTGCACCCCGCAGATTATTTCTGTTTTTGCTTTTTGTCTCACTTAAATAATTTTTTTATATCAAATTTTTATATTTTGTATAAAGAAAACATGAGTAAATAAAAAAAAAAGTTTGTCAAATGTTTTCATTCAATAAGAGACAAAAGTTGGGAATGAGTCTTTAACATCACTACTGAAGAATTTTAACCCACTCTCCTTTGCAGAAATGGTTTACTTCAGCCTTGTTGTAAGTATGAATCGTGTTTAAGGTCATAGTACCACAGAAGGTGACTGTGGCTCTGTGGGAAGAGTACTTGTCTTGCAATCTGAAAGTTGTGAGTTTGATTCCAGCTTTCTCCTGCCACATGTTGATGTACCCCTGGGCAAGGCACTTAACCTCAAGTTACCTACTAATCTGCGTATCGGTGTGTGAGTATGTGCGCGTTTGTGAGTGCAATTGGGTGAATGTGGTAAATGTAATCAGTATGTGAACATTTCTCAATAAAGAACTGATTGTTTAATAGGCTTCATAATTTATTACATGACTCTAAATTAGCATCCATTACCCCAATGGAGAAAAGATTCTCTACAAGAAAACAAACCTAAAACAATTGTGATCAACAGAAGTTGAAGCATTTGTGGGTAAACGCGGATACTTCCTGATAGACTCTTTGTTTCATGTTGTTGTGGAAACAGACTACAGACACCAGGTCCATTCATCAATTATCCCTTTAATATGAAACATAATAAAGATTATGAGGCCACACTAAAGATGCAGTTCAGTTCAATAACACTCCATAAATGGGTTTGCAGCTGTTGGCAGAAATAAAACAATGTTTCACATGTCGCCTATAACTGGTTTCTGTTCACACTGACGATATGTAACACATCTGGCGCTACGTTGGCAGTAAAGCCTCTCCATCAACATGAACATGAACCACTGCAGTGATGTGAAGCTGCAGATGACACTCCTCACTCAGGTCCACGATCTCTGACGCCCTTACCTACTACCTTGACTAATGAGAAAGGGCAGAAGAGGTAACATAATATTTCTAAACGTTTCTCATCAGTAATGTTTGTGGCATAGCAAACAAACCAGGGAGAAAGATAAAGCATATGGCAGGGAGATGATGATGATGAGACAGAGGACGGTTTAGCTCTGGATTGTCCCATCTAAGCAAATACAAAGCTCTCCTTCACATGCAGTACATAGAGTCAATCTGCCTGTGAGCATGTAGCTTTACAAAAGACATCAGTATTAACAAGGTTTACAGCAGCACGTGTGTTGTGTACTCGGTCATGCAGTGCCATCAACATCACTTGCTGCATAAGGAACAATATTGTTTGCTGCTGAGATGCCGGGAAAAACTTCGGCTGCAGTGTGCAAGCAGGGGTCTGCTCAGAGATGCCTTTTGTCACTGTGTAATGGGGGGTCTGGACTGGCTGAAGCTGTATTGTTTGCTGAAGTGATCCCGCATCCTGTTGACTGCTGAAGAACGTCACTGGTTTGGGCTCAGTGGGCCTCTTTGGTGATGGGGCAGTCCTTCAGATCTCTGTAGCTCATACTTGAGAATTGACATCTGATATGGCATCTGACGCTGCAGGACAAACACAGATCAGAACACCTGTTGGGATCTAGTTGTTTGTTTACTTTATGATATTTTAAGAAACATACCCTTTAATGTTCAAACAGTAAATAGTTGCATATAAAGTGAACATAGACTTTTCTACATTTTCAGTATGTTTGCCCAAAGTGTCACTGCCACTAAAAACAAGATGTTCAAAGCAGAAATGTCTTTGCAAAAACAAGTCAACTCAGAATTTTTTTACCAATGAATGTACAGTGCAATGCTAAAGTATTCTCACCCCTCCTGCTCTGCAATTAGAGTTATAGCTGTATCTGAAACTTAACTGCTGGATGTTGTTTCTGTATTCATGACATTATGCTCTCTAAGCTAATTCCAGTTTTTTTTAGGGCCACTGTGACTCAGTGGGTAGAGTAGTTGTCTTGGAATCTAAAAATTCTTAGCTCGAATATAGCTTCCTCCTTTCACTTGTCGACGTGCTCCTGGGCAAGGCACTTATACCTAGTTGCCTACCGATCTGCATATTGGTTTATGGTTGTGAGTGTGATTAGGTGAATGTGGCTCTAGTGTAGAGCGCTTTGAGTGGTCGGTATGACTAGAAACTGCTATAGACATTCAGCCCATTTACCATTTATTTTAAAAAAGGAGTGGGACTTTTTCAAAAGATCTCGAAACTTGATAATGCTTACATGAACCACAATGAGGCCTTTTCATTTTCAAAACAGATAAGTAATTAAACAATTTAAATTAAGTCTCTTGCAGCCAAACAGAAACTGCAGTGGAGTAGGTACCATATATGGTGTAATTCAATCATGTCCAGAAAGAACACAGAACCAAAACATGTTGGTATTTGGAACCTCCAGTGTGGTTTATTAAGAGACTGGATTGGTTAACTGACACAAAACACTTTTCTAAATCAATGTGTAGCCATTTATTGTAGCAACAAAGCAAAACAAGGAGTTAGAACCCATGTTTTCATGGCCCCAGCTACACTGTAACAGTGGATAAGGGTAATGAAAACAAAGAGCTTCTCCTCACCCACTAAAAACTGATTAACTGAAATCTTGCAGGATAATGAAAAGAAGCAAAGGAACAAAACTAGGCTAAATATGAGGACCCAATAGAGTTCAATCCACTTCCATTACATAAAGCAGTCAGCAGCTCGACCACTGATGTCTTCATGGTGTTTTACTTTTTACATGCCGTATGCTAGTACAGAACCTCAGTTGACCTCCAAGAATCCCATTATTAAATCAATTAATAACCAGTATGTCAAAATGTTCACCCTGCATTGTTTTAGTCATGATAATTTGCTGCATCACTAAGATATTTTTATCACTGTCTGAACCAAATGAAGAATAGCATAATTGCAGCTACCATATGATTGCACATCAGTATTTTAAATTATCCCATTCACCACATGTATAGAATTAGCTTGAAGTGACCATTTGGGGCCAAACAACGTGCTTCTGTGAGAAAACTAATTGTAGACAGACTGCATTTCAGAGTGACAATGCTGGTCAGAACCAGAACATGAATTATGTCTACCTTAATATTGCAGAAATTAAAAGTTAGAATTACAGCATTTTATCACAAGTAATTCATTACTCTAATGAGTTACTGGTTGAGTGGAGTAGGGTGCTGGTCTGTTAGGTCTCCAAGCTATCCTCCCTCATGGGTTTAAGGCAGACCCAGCTCCAGAGGAATGTAGCTTGGGGGCTGTGGGGGGGAAGTAAACAGTATTTTTATTTAATATAAATATGTAAATAATCATTTATGTAGCCTTTCAAATGAAATAACCATGTTGTTTATTAAGGTGTAGGTATAGGGCCTCCTTTTGCGGCCAATACAGCATCAATTCATCTTGGGAATGACATATACAAGTCCTGCACAGTGGTCAGAGGGATTTTAAGCCATTCTTCTTGCAGGATAGTGGCCAGGTCACTACGTGATACTGGTGGAGGAAAACGTTTCCTGACTCGCTCCTCCAAAACACCCCAAAGTAGCTCAATAATATTTAGATCTGGTGACTGTGCAGGCCATGGGAGATGTTCAACTTCACTTTCATGTTCATCAAACCAATATTTCACCAGTCTTGCTGTGTGTATTGGTGCATTGTCATCCTGATACACAGCACCGCCTTCAGGATATAATGTTTGAACCATTGGATGCACATGGTCCTCAAGAATGGTTCGGTAGTCCTTGGCACTGACGCTCCCATCTAGCACAAGTATTGGGGGAAGGGAATGCCATGATATGGCAGCCCAAACCATTACTGATCCACCCCCATGCTTCACTCTGGGCATGCAACAGTCTGGGTGGTACGCTTCTTTGGGGCTTCTCCACACCGTAACTCTCCCGGATGTGGGGAAAACAGTAAAGGTGGACTCATCAGAGAACAATACATGTTTCACATTGTCCACAGCCCAGGTTTTGCGCTCCTTGCACCATTGAAACTGATGTTTGGCATTGGCATGAGTGACCAAAGGTTTGGCTATAGCAGCCCGGCCATGTATATTGACCCTGTGGAGCTCCCGACGGACACTTCTGGTGGAAATAGGAGAGTTGAGGTGCACATTTAATTCTGCCGTGATTTGGGCAGCCGTGGTTTTATGTTTTTTGGATATAATTCGGGTTAGTACCCGAACATCCCTTTCAGACAGCTTCCTCTTGCGTCCACAGTTAATCCTGTTGGATGTGGTTCGTCCTTCTTGGTGGTATGCTGACATTACCCTGGATACCGTGGCTCTTGATACATCACAAAGACTTGCTGTCTTGGTCACAGATGCGGCAGCAAGACGTGCACCAACAATTTGTCCTCTTTTGAACTCTGGTATGTCACCCATAATGTGTGCATTTCAATATTTGGAGCAAAACTGTGCTCTTATCCTGCTAATTGAACCTTCACACTCTGCTCTTACTGGTGCAATCAATGAAGACTGGCTACCAGGCTGGTCCAATTTAGCCATGAAACCTCCCACACTAAAATGACAGGTGTTTCAGTTTCATTGTCCAACCCCTGTAAATGTGCATCAGTCACCAGAAAATGCTGAGTAATTATGCTCAGGTTAGCCTATACTTATCTCATGCGTTGCAGAAATCTTAGAAACTAATCTGCACTGCATTGTGTTCAAAACACATTAACTCCAGAAACCTGAAAGCAACTGAATATGAAATTCAACCTGGAAAGACTCACATAATGGAGAAACAACAAGAAGACGGTTAAAGAGTTTATTAATGAAAGATTATTTCTTTCATTAATTTTTTTCATTAATTATTTCTTTCAGACCCCTGAGGAAGACGTGAACGCTGAGGATGAAATGAGTTTGAATAAACATCTTATGATTATGATGAGGTATGTCTTCCACCCGGGGATCCGATCCTGGTGGTGGCGTAGGCCTTGGTATGGAAGGAGTTGGGAGCCTATGGTGGAGAAGGGGTGGAGGAAAGTCGAAGCTCAGCAGAAGAGTGGTGTCTTCCATACAGTGGGTCTTTAAAAGTGAAGACCTGGGAGATGATTGGCCGAGAAGGAGTGCGGACCAGCCGTTGATTGGAGCAGCCAGTGAGGAGTGGTAAGTCTTCCATGTTGAATTTTTGTTTAAACTCCATTCTCCTCAAGAGATGTGGAAGTGTTTTTGATAAAATACTGAACATTTTAAACATTTCCATTCTTTTTTTGTTTTGCACAAACCTTAAATGCCATCTATTGGTGGAGTGTCTGAGTGCGTTGTTCAAATTGAAGGGCTGCATCCTTCGAAGGACTGGTCTACGAAGGACAAGTGGCCGCAAAAACCGCGAAGACTGGAAGTGATCGGCTGTGAATTTTTGAGCCAGAATACCTTAGCGTTACCTGAGCGTAACTTCTGTCTACTAGCAACCGTGACAGCGTGAAGCTGTAAAAATTTAACCTGAAGGTTAGCCCCACTGTCTCCGCTATAAATAACTGAACGTTTTTAATTTACCCCTTTACATATTTCTGATGGTTTATGAGCTTGTTTTCTCCAAAATGTTCTTGTTTTATTAGTGTGAATGCAGTAGGCATTCACACTTATAGTGTTCCTGTTTCTCTATATTGGGGCCTGCCATAGCAATGCATAGGAGAGCAGTGCATTGCGAAGCAATGCAATGCACTGCCTCCATGCAATGCATGGCAGGCACCTATTACTATGCACCTCTAAACAGGACTCTTTATTTATTTATTTATTGGGGCCTGCCATAGCATTGCATAGGAGAGCAGTGCATTGCATTGCGAAGCAATGCAATAGCAATGCAATGCACTGCCTCCATGCAATGCATGGCAGGCACCTATTACTATTAACCTGGTCAAAACCTATCTCCGTTAATGCGGCCCGAACCGCAGCGCGCACCCCCACAATATATACATCAAAACGTCCGGCTCGGTCCCGGGAGGTGTGCTATTACTTTTATTGGCGTTTCGAGTTACCGTGGCGACGTAATTAACGAAAAACCACCCCCCCAAAATCCCCATAGGAATGAATGGAGTCAGGGGCGGAACGAATCCTCAAAATTCACTGTTTTTGAGGCTCTGCTGTATCGCCATACTTTCACCTAGAAACACAGTTTGACTTTCAGTTTGTAGGAAAATCCGCCGGCTCTTCAGAAGTGAAAACGGTTTGTTGATAACTACTACGGTTTCTCTAAAATTAGACTCCAAGCGACACAAAGTTTGAGAGAAAATCACACTCTTAACAGTGGAGATGGCAGTTACTAGAGTGTAAAAAGAGGGGATTTTTTTCAGGAAAAATGAGTTTCAACTGGCACTCACGGCCACAAATTTTGCTCTACAGCCACAATTTTCGGTCAGATTGTAGGGCCGGGCCTCTGCTTTCACACAATAATTTCAAAATAGTTCGAAGTCTCATAGATTTCTGTCAAAACAACCTCGATCACCAAGACTCACAGGAATTCTGTAGGCCTTTTCCCATGTATTTTCAATGAGAGCTTGACCTGTAATCCATGAGTGACACCATTTATTTCCATAATCATATTTTATACTGTGAATGACATAGAGCTATGAAAATCTCCATGATTGGGAACGAGGGATAGCTGTCGCCCACAGTTTAAAAAAATTTCAAATACCTTGTACGGATTCCGAGATATTAGACTTTGTTCGGGAGCATGTTCAGGCATTTTTGCCTTTTTCTCCATTTTCCCTCTCTTTTCACCCAGTGTTCTGTCTTTATTATTATATTTTCACTAATAAAGGATGAATATTAATGTTCCCCTGTCCGTTCTGATAAAAACGGTCCAAGAATGACATCGATCGCCCCTACGGTTTCCGAGTTATGGCCAGTTGTTCGGGAGCATGCGCCTCCATGTTATAAAGCCTAGACCAGGGGAGACAGAGAGAGAGGTGCTGCGTGAGTGAGAAACAGCAGGTGTCAAGTTACACTGACGCTCTTTGCTGATTGGCTGATTCATTCCTCACTGTTCTATTTATAGCTCTGTGTATCTCCTACTGTATATGTCTGGATGTGATTCTGTCTTTCTTTCTGCCTCTCTGTGTCTCACACTGGGACACACACACACACCCACACACACACACACACACACACACACACCCACACACACAGACACACACACACACATGCATGGATTACTATCTTTCTGAGGACTTTGCATTGACTTTCATTGATATTCATTCATTTCTATGGCTTAAACCTGACATGACACCTAACCCTTTGACCAGCTTCATAGGGGGCAACTACATGGCGGCCATGTTGTGTGGGGAACTTAAACAGCATGTACTGCTGTTCCAACACCCAGACAACAGTGATTGACCCTAAAGGTCAATTTCTTTCATCAACCCTCCATGCTTACTAATGATTATTTAAAGCTTATAATAACATACACAATGGTTTTAGAATAGCAAGCATGTTCTATATAACTAATAGAAATAACCCAGACCTGAAAGGACAACCATGCTTGATTTTCAAAATAAGACAAAATCTGCTCTATAAAATAAAACCCTTTAAACAATAGATGATTGCAGGAGTGGGCTTCACACTACTGTTGGAGCTCCCCCAGTATTGGAAATAGGACCATGTTGGCCTTTTAAAATAAAGCCTACTGAAACTTTCAAAATAAAAGCCTCAACCCCCCATAGTTACTATGGATTTTGGGAGCTCACAAGAGCATAGAAAAGGATTTTGAAATAGCAAGCGGGTTCTATTTAACCAATGCAACTAACCCAGACCTGAAAGGACACCCATACTAGGTTTTCAGAATAAGACAAAACATGCTCTACAAAATAAAAGCCTTTACACTTTAAACAATAGATCATTGCAGAACTGGGCATTACACGACTGTTGGAGTTCACCCAGTGTTGGAAATGGGACTATGCTTGAAATATGGGTTACTGAAACTTTCAAAATAAAAGCCTCAACCCCCCATAGTTACTATGGATTTTGTGAGCTCACAAGAGCATAGAAAATGATTTTTAAATAGCAAGCGGGTTCTATTTAACCAATGCAACTAACCCAGACCTGAAAGTACAGCCATGCTGGACTTTCAAAATAAGACAAAACATGCTCTACAAAATAAAAGCCTTTGCATTTTAAACAATAGATCATTTCAGGACTGGGCTTTACACTAATGTTGGAGCTCACCTAGTGTTGCCCATTTAAAATAAGGCTTATTGAAAATTTCAAAATAAAAGCCTGAGTCCTCCAGAGTTACTAGTAATATTTTAAGCTGATAATAGCATAGAATATAGCATAGACAATGAAATAAAAAAAAATAGCAAGCTCTGGTCGGAGCAAAACGCACCAAGAGGCAGGCCCCGTCTAAATTTCTTCCGAAATTTTCTAGTTGGGGCCTGCCCAAGCATTGCATAGGAGAGCAGTGCATTGCATTGCGAAGCAATGCACTGCCTCCATGCAATGCATGGCAGGCACCTATTACTATTCACCTGGTCAAAACCTATCTCCGTTAATGCGGCCCGAACCGCAGCGCGCACCCCCACAATATATACATCAAAACGTCCGGCTCGGTCCCGGGAGGTGTGCTATTACTTTTATTGGCGTTTCGAGTTACTATGGCGACGTAATTAACGAAAAACCACCCCCCCAAAATCCCCATAGGAATGAATGGAGTCAGGGGTGAAGAAATCCTCAAAATTCACTGTTTTTGAGGCTCTACTGTATCGCCATACTTTCACCTAGAAACACAGTTTGACTTTCAGTTTGTAGGAAAATCCGCCGGCTCTTCAGAAGTGAAAACGGTTTGTTGATAACTGCTACGGTTTCTCTAAAATTAGACTCCAAGCGACACAAAGTTTGCCAGAAAATCACACTCTTAACAGTGGAGATGGCAGTTACTAGAGTGTAGAAAGAGGGGATTTTTTTCAGGAAAAATGAGATTCAACTGGCACTCACGGCCACAAATTTCACTCTACAGCCACAATTTTCGGTCAGATTGTAGGGCCGGGCCTCTGCTTTCACACAATACTTTCAAAATTGTTCTAAGTCTCATAGATTTCTGTCAAACACCCCTCGATCGCCAAGAGTCAGTAGATTTCTGTAGGCCTTCTCCCATGTATTTTCAATGAGAGCTTGACCTGTAATCCATGAGTGACACCATTTCTTTCAAAAATCATATTTTATACTGTGAATGACATAGAGCTATGAAAATATCCATGATTGGGGACGAGGGACAGCTGTCGCCCACAGTTTAAAAAATTTTCAAATACCATGTACGGATTCCGAGATATTAGACTTTGTTCGGGAGCATGTTCAGGCATTTTGGCCTTTTTCTCCATTTTCCCTCTCTTTTCACCCAGTGTTGTGTCTTTATTATTATATTTTCACTAATAAAGGATGAATATTAATGTTCCCCTGTCCGTTCTGATAAAAACGCTCCAAGAATGACATCGATCGCCCCTACGGTTTCAGAGTTATAGCCAGTTGTTCGGGAGCATGCGCCTCCATGTTATAAAGCCTAGACCAGGGGAGACAGAGAGAGAGGTGCTGCGTGAGTGAGAAACAGCAGGTGTCAAGTTACACTGACGCTCTTTGCTGATTGGCTGATTCATTCCTCACTGTTCTATTTATAGCTCTGTGTATCTCCTACTGTATATGTCTGGATGGGATTCTGTCTTTCTTTCTGCCGCTCTGTGTCTCACACTGGGACACACACACCCACACACACAGACACACACCCACACACAGACACACACCCACACACACCCACACACACAGACACACACCCACACACAGACACACACCCACACACACCCACACACAGACACACACCCACACACAGACACACACCCACACACAGACACACACACACACACACACACACACACACCCACACACACACACATGCATGGATTACTATCTTTCTGAGGACTTTGCATTGACTTTCATTGATATTCATTCATTTCTATGGCTTAAACCTGACCTGACACCTAACCCTTTCACCATCTTCATAGGAGGCAACTACATGGCGGCCATGTTGTGTGGGGAACTTAAACAGCATGTACTGCTGTTCCAACACCCAGACAACAGTGATTGACCCTAAAGGTCAATTTCTTTCATCAACCCTCCATGCTTACTAATGATTATTTAAAGCTTATAATAACATACACAATGGTTTTAGAATAGCAAGCATGTTCTATATAACTAATAGAAATAACCCAGACCTGAAAGGACAACCATGCTTGATTTTCAAAATAAGACAAAATCTGCTCTATAAAATAAAAGCCTTTAAACAATAGATGATTGCAGGAGTGGGCTTCACACTACTGTTGGAGCTCCCCCAGTATTGGAAATAGGACCATGTTGGCCTTTTAAAATAAAGCCTACTGAAACTTTCAAAATAAAAGCCCACACCTTCCATACTTAATAATGATTTTTTAAGCTTATAATAGCATTCATAATGATTTCTTTAATAGCAAGCAGGATCTATATAACTAATGGAACTAACCCAGACCTGAAGTGACAACCATGCTGGACTTTCAAAATAAGACAAAACATGCTCTACAAAATAAAAGCCGTTGCATTTTAAACAATAGATCATTTCAGGAATGGGCTTCACACTAATGTTGGAGCTCACCCAGTGTTGGCCTCTTAAAATAAGGCTTACTGAAAATTTCAAAATAAAAGCCTCAGTCTTCCAGAGTTACTACTAATTTTTTTAACTAACAATAGCATAGACAATGATTTTAAAATAGCAAGCAGGATCTATATAACTAATGAAACTAACCCAGACCGGAAAGTACAACCATGCTGGACTTTCAAAATAAGACAAAACATGCTCTACAAAATAAAAGCCTTTGCATTTTCAACAATAGATCATTTCAGAACTATGAATCACACTAATATTGGAGCTCACCCAGTGTTGCCCATTTAAAATAAGGCTTACTGAAAATTTCAAAATAAAAGACAGAGTCCTCCAGAGTTAGTAGTAATATTTTAAGCTGATAATAGTTGATAATAGCATAGACAATGAATTTCAATAAAAATTGCTAGCTCCGGTCCCAGAAGCACGCACCAAGAGGCAGGCCCCGTCTAAATTTCTTCCGAAATTTTCTAGTTTATTCTTTATTTTTCTTCCGCCTCCGTTAATGCGTCCCGAACCGCTGCGTGCACCCCCACAATATATACATCAAAACGACCGGCTCGGTCCCGTGAGGTGTGCTATTACTTTTATTGGCGTTTCGAGTTACTATGGCGACGTAATTAACGAAAAACCGAGCCCCAAAATCCCATAGGAATGAATGGAGTCAGGGGCGGAAGAAATCCTCAAAATTCACTGTTTTTGAGGCTCTGCTGTATCGCCATACTTTCACCTAGAAACACAGTTTGACTTTCAGTTTTTAGGAAAATCCGCCGGCTCTTCAGAAGTGAAAACGGTTTCTTGATAACTGCTACGGTTTCTCTAAAATTAGACTCCAAGTGACACAAAGTTTGAGAGAAAATCACACTCTTAACAGTGGAGATGGCAGTTACTAGAGTGTAAAAAGAGGGGATTTTTTTCAGGAAAAATGAGTTTCAACTGGCCCTCACGGCCACAAATTTCGCTCTACAGCCACAATTTTCGGTCAGATTGTAGGGCCGGGCCTCTGCTTTCACACAATAATTTCAAAATTGTTCTAAGTCTCATAGATTTCTGTCAAACATCCCTCGATCGCCAAGAGTCAGTAGATTTCTGTAGGCCTTCTCCCATGTATTTTCAATGAGAGCTTGACCTGTAATCCACGAGTGACACCATTTATTTCCATAATCATATTTTATACTGTGAATGACATAGAGCTATGAAAATATCCATGATTGGAGACGAGGGACAGCTGTCGCCCACAGTTTAAAAAATTTTCAAATACCATGTACGGATTCCCAGATATTAGACTTTGTTCGGGAGCATGTTCAGGCATTTTTGCCTTTTTCTCCATTTTCCCTTACTTTTCACCCAGTGTTGTGTCTTTATTATTATATTTTCACTAATAAAGGATGAATATTAATGTTCCCCTGTCCGTTCTGATAAAAACGGTCCAAGAATGACATCGATCGCCCCTACGGTTTAATTTAACTACTTCCGCATACTTTCAGCTAGAAACACCATTCAACTTTTAAAATGCTTTCACAACCTTCTGCTATTACTGTTTAATTCAACGTTGTGATATCTTTTACAGTTTTTCTACAATTTGGTTTCAAACTTGTTAAACATTTTTTCAGATTTTCAGTTTTAGAATGTAATCCTATGACGGAATGTTCGTGTCGCTAGAGTGTATGCTCTAGGTTTTTGAATAACTTGAAAAAGAACGAACAAACTCTCTTCACTCGCTCAATTTTCAATCTACCTATACAAATTATACATCAAAACGTAGGAATCTCTTTCGCGATTAAGAAAATGTCACCCTCATTGATGTGGGACACATAGTTTTCCGGCAACACGCCCCGAAGCAACACAAAGTCAACACATCCTGTATAGGAAATCTATAGGGATTTCAGAAAAAATCAGAGCAAAAAATCCTTAAACTCACATGTTTTCGAATGGCGGCCTCTTGTAAACCGTTCGAGGTAGAGACATGAGCCTTGTGCAGATTTATCTTCAGACCTTGCTGGCACTCACAGTGAAGGAATCTTTTTGATAACTTTTATCGTTTTGTCATAAAAAAGGTTTGTTTAGGAGTACCAAATCTGTCCTTCCCAAAATCGCTTAAAATTGAAAAATTTCAACATTATCCATATTTCTACACTGTCATATCTCCTACACGGATTTATGTAGACACACGAAAATCTCCAGGATTGTTCACCGATCCCTGCTGATACCTACGGTCCAAAGATTATTTGGATACCATTTATCGTTTTTGCGTGAAGTAGGTTTGTTTGAGAGTGAAAAATTCACCTTCACTCGGGTTAAAAATTGTCAAAATGATCCACTTTTTCACAGGGTCGCAACTCTCAGACAGATTTTTGTAGAAACTTAAGAAGCTCCATGATTGTTCAGCAAGGCCTGCTGATTCATACGGTGCATGAATCAAATCGATAGCCCTTATAGTTTCCGAGTTATTAGATGTTGTTCGAGAGCATGTTCAGGCATTTGTCTGTTTTTCTCCATTTTTCCCTTTCTTTTCACCTGGTGTTGTGCCTTTAATATTATATTTTCAGCAAAAACGTGTTAATATTTTAGTTCCCCTATCCGTTCTGAGAAAAACGGTCCAAGAATGACGTCGATAGCCCTTACGGTTTCCGAGTTATGGGCGGTAGTTCGGGAGCATGCGCCTCCATGTTAAAAGCCCAGGCCAGGGGGAGACAATAGTGAGGTGCTGCATTAGAAATGCTGCAGGTGTCAAGTTACACTGACACTCTTTGCTGATTGGCTGATTCATTCCTCACTGTTCTATTTATAGCTCTATGTATCTCCTACTGTCTATGTCTGTTTATGATTCTGTCTATGTTTCTGCCTCTATTCTCTCCGTGTCTCACACTCGGACACACACACACGCTCACACACACCCACACACACATTCATGGATTACTATCTTTGTGAGGACTTTTCATTGACTTCCATTCATCTTCATTTGTTTCTATGGCTTAAACCTGACCCGACCCCCTAACCCTTTGATCATCTTCATAGGAGGACACTACTGGCGGCCATTTTGTGTTGAGTACTTAAACAGCATGTACTGCTGTTCTAACAGCTGGACAACAGTGATTAAATTTAAAAGGCAATTTCATAGACTTTTGTACATAGGCTGTTGGCGCATCAGAACCTGGAACAAATCTCCATCAGAACCAGACCCAAATTCCATCAGAACCTTGTCCAAAATCCATCAGAATCAGATGGAAACTCTATCAGAACCAGGTACAAATCTTCAACAGAACCATGTACAAACCTCCTTCAGAATCAGGAGGTCCCTTCTATCAAAACCATGGTCCAACATTCCTCAGAACCAGACCCATACTCAATCAGAACCAGACCCAAACTCCAGCAGAATCAGGAACAAATCTCCATCAGAACTGGACACAAACTCTATCAGAACCAGGAGGAATTCTGTATCACGACCAGTTAGTCACCCACTATCAGAACCAGGTCCAAACTCAATCAGAACCAGGAGGAATTCTGTATCAGGACCAGTTAGTCACCCACTATCAGAACCAGGTCCAAACTCAGTCAGAACCAGACAGAACCCTCTATCAGAACCAGTTCAGAAATCCATCAGAACCTGGAGAAAATCTCCATCAGAACTGGACGGAAACTCCATCAGAACCAGGTCAAAGTCTATTAGAACCAGGTCAAACCTATCAGAACCAGGAAGAAAACTTCACCAGAGCCAGGTCCAATTCTCCTTCAGAATCCGGAGGTCCCTTCTATCAGAACCGTGGTTCAACATTCCTCAGAACCAGGCCCAAACTCAATCAGAACCAGGAGGAATTCTTCATCAGAACCAGTTAGGAACCCTCCATCAGAACCAGACCCAAACTCCAGCAGAATCAGGAACAAATCTCCATCAGAACTGGACACAAACTCTATCAGAACCAGTTAGGACCCCTCCATCAGAACCAGACCCAAACTCCATCAGAACCAGGAGGAATTCTGTATCAGGACCAGTTAGTCACCCACTATCAGAACCAAGTCCAAACTCCTTCAGAACCTGGCAAAAAGCTCCATCAGTACAAGGAAAGAAAAACTCCATTAGAACCAGATCCAAACTCCATCAAAACCAGGAGGAATTCTCCATCTCGTTCCCCTGTCCATTCTGAGAAAATCGGTCCAAGAATGATGTCGATAGCCCTTACGGTTTCCGAGTTATGGCCGGTAGTTCGGGAGCATGCGCCTCCATGTTAAAAGCCCAGGCCAGGGGGAGACGATAGTGAGGTGCTGCATTAGAAATGCTGCAGGTGTCAAGTGACACTGACACTCTTTGCTGATTGGCTGATTCATTCCTCACTGTTCTATGTATAGCTCTGTGTATCTCCTACTGTCTATGTCTGTATATGATTCTGTCTTTGTTTCTGCCTCTATTCTCTGCGTGTCTCACACTCGGACACACACACACACACAGTCACACACACACATTCCTGGATTACTATCTTTGTGAGGACTTTCCTTCATTATCTTGATTTCTATGGCCTAAACCTGACCCTACCACTAACTCTTTGCCAGCGGGACACACACACACACACACACACAAACACACACACACACACACACACATATCCATTGATTACTATCTTTTTGAGGACTTTGCAAATACTTCCATTCATTTTCATTCGTTTCTATGGCCTAAACCTTACCCAACCCCCTAACTCTTTGACCATCTTCATAGGAGGCAACTACTGGCGGCCATTTTGTGTTGAGTACTTAAACAGCATGTACTGCTGTTCTAACAGCTAGACCTTCTAACAGGAATCTTCTATCAGAACCAGGTCCAAACTCCTTCAGAACCTTGCAAAAACCTCCATCAGTACCAGGTAAAAAAACTCCATCAGAACCAGGTACAAACCTGTATCAGAACCAGGTCCAAACTCTATCAGAGCCAAGGAGAAGCATCCATCATAACCAGGTACAGATTTCCATCAGAACCAGATATAGATCTCCATCAGAGCCAGATCCAAACTCTATCAGAACCAGGAAGAAACGTCTATAAGAACCAAGTCAAAACTCCATCAGAACCTGGCAAAAAGCTCCATCCGAACAGGAAAAAATCTTTTTAAGAACCTTCTACAAATTTTCATCAGAATCAGGTATAAACCTCTATCAGATCAAGGTCCCAACTCTATCAGAACCAGGCAGAAACCTTAATCAAAATCAGGTCCCAACTCCACTAGTACTTGGCAAAAATCTCCATAAGAACCTTGAACAAATATACACTAGACTTATGATGATAAGACCATCTTCATAGGTCCCAATGGAGCATCAAAACAGCGACCATTTGATGCCAGCTTCTTAAACAGGTTCTACTGCTGTTCCAACACCTGAACAAGAGTGAATAATTTTAAAGGGCAATTTCATAGACTTTTGAATATAGGCTGTAGTTAGCATTGCCATTTTAGCTAATTTTAGCTTATACATTGTTTTTGAATAGTAGATGGGGTAAATTAATATCAGCCTTCATGCTAGTGATAGCCAATATGCTAATGTTAGCAATTTAGCTTCTCTTTCTCATCTCTTCTCTCTTAGCTGATGAACACATTGCCTTTTTAGGCAATTTCCTGTTTGTTTTTGTGTTTCTTGTTGTTTCTTGTTGTTAGTTAATTTTTTCTGAAATTTATCCTATTTTTTATGTATTTTAGCACCGACTTCAACTTCTTATGCTATATTTTTGCTTCAGTCTATGCTTTTTCAACTCATTTATGGGTAGCTCTTTCCTGCTTTTTAAAGTTTTTGTCAGTTCTTGCATTTCAACAACTCTTTCAACAAGTAGTTTTGAGGTAACTTTAAATTGTTAAACTGTTTTATAGCTAATAGTCTTCCTGCTTAAACAGATCAGATGACAGTTTTTCTTTGCTGTTTCTATTTCTACTAATTTATCAGATTTCAGCAGATTTTCTGCAGTCAATTTCAGCTTGTTTCTGCCAGCTTTCAGCTAAAAAATTCAGCTTACAGCATTCACACTGCATTTTCGCAGGAAATGCAAATTTTTCTAGTTATTATTCTTATTCTGGTTGCTTCCGTACACTTTTTGATTCGCTACTACTTCTGCATACTTTGTGCTATTTCTGCCGTTCAACTTTTACAATATTCTGCTCATTCTGCTCTTTCCGGCTATATCTTTTGGTATTTATATCTTTTATACTTTTAAAAATATTCAGCTTTTTATGAATTTTTTGCTCCCATAGGAATAAATGGAAAATGGGAAAAATTCTGCTAAAACTTCACTGTTTTTGCCATTTAACTACTTCCGCATACTTTCAGCTAGAAACACCATTCAACTTTTAAAATGCTTTCACAACCTTCTGCTATTACTGTTTAATTCAACGTTGTGATATCTTTTACAGTTTTTCTACAATTTGGTTTCAAACTTGTTAAACATTTTTTCAGATTTTCAGTTTTAGAATGTAATCCTATGACGGAATGTTCGTGTCGCTAGAGTGTATGCTCTAGGTTTTTGAATAACTTGAAAAAGAACGAACAAACTCTCTTCACTCGCTCAATTTTCAATCTACCTATACAAATTATACATCAAAACGTAGGAATCTCTTTCGCGATTAAGAAAATGTCACCCTCATTGATGTGGGACACATAGTTTTCCGGCAACACGCCCCGAAGCAACACAAAGTCAACACATCCTGTATAGGAAATCTATAGGGATTTCAGAAAAAATCAGAGCAAAAAATCCTTAAACTCACATGTTTTCGAATGGCGGCCTCTTGTAAACCGTTCGAGGTAGAGACATGAGCCTTGTGCAGATTTATCTTCAGACCTTGCTGGCACTCACAGTGAAGGAATCTTTTTGATAACTTTTATCGTTTTGTCATAAAAAAGGTTTGTTTAGGAGTACCAAATCTGTCCTTCCCAAAATCGCTTAAAATTGAAAAATTTCAACATTATCCATATTTCTACACTGTCATATCTCCTACACGGATTTATGTAGACACACGAAAATCTCCAGGATTGTTCACCGATCCCTGCTGATACCTACGGTCCAAAGATTATTTGGATACCATTTATCATTTTTGCGTGAAGTAGGTTTGTTTGAGAGTGAAAAATTCACCTTCACTCGGGTTAAAAATTGTCAAAATGATCCACTTTTTCACAGGGTCACAACTCTCAGACAGATTTTTGTAGAAACTTAAGAAGCTCCATGATTGTTCAGCAAGGCCTGCTGATTCATACGGTGCATGAATCAAATCGATAGCCCTTATAGTTTCCGAGTTATTAGATGTTGTTCGAGAGCATGTTCAGGCATTTGTCTGTTTTTCTCCATTTTTCCCTTTCTTTTCACCTGGTGTTGTGCCTTTAATATTATATTTTCAGCAAAAACGTGTTAATATTTTAGTTCCCCTATCCGTTCTGAGAAAAACGGTCCAAGAATGACGTCGATAGCCCTTACGGTTTCCGAGTTATGGGCGGTAGTTCGGGAGCATGCGCCTCCATGTTAAAAGCCCAGGCCAGGGGGAGACAATAGTGAGGTGCTGCATTAGAAATGCTGCAGGTGTCAAGTTACACTGACACTCTTTGCTGATTGGCTGATTCATTCCTCACTGTTCTATTTATAGCTCTATGTATCTCCTACTGTCTATGTCTGTTTATGATTCTGTCTATGTTTCTGCCTCTATTCTCTCCGTGTCTCACACTCGGACACACACACACGCTCACACACACCCACACACACATTCATGGATTACTATCTTTGTGAGGACTTTTCATTGACTTCCATTCATCTTCATTTGTTTCTATGGCTTAAACCTGACCCGACCCCCTAACCCTTTGATCATCTTCATAGGAGGACACTACTGGCGGCCATTTTGTGTTGAGTACTTAAACAGCATGTACTGCTGTTCTAACAGCTGGACAACAGTGATTAAATTTAAAAGGCAATTTCATAGACTTTTGTACATAGGCTGTTGGCGCATCAGAACCTGGAACAAATCTCCATCAGAACCAGACCCAAATTCCATCAGAACCTTGTCCAAAATCCATCAGAATCAGATGGAAACTCTATCAGAACCAGGTACAAATCTTCAACAGAACCATGTACAAACCTCCTTCAGAATCAGGAGGTCCCTTCTATCAAAACCATGGTCCAACATTCCTCAGAACCAGACCCACACTCAATCAGAACCAGACCCAAACTCCAGCAGAATCAGGAACAAATCTCCATCAGAACTGGACACAAACTCTATCAGAACCAGGAGGAATTCTGTATCACGACCAGTTAGTCACCCACTATCAGAACCAGGTCAAAACTCAATCAGAACCAGGAGGAATTCTGTATCAGGACCAGTTAGTCACCCACTATCAGAACCAGGTCCAAACTCAGTCAGAACCAGACAGAACCCTCTATCAGAACCAGTTCAGAAATCCATCAGAACCTGGAGAAAATCTCCATCAGAACTGGACGGAAACTCCATCAGAACCAGGTCAAAGTCTATTAGAACCAGGTCAAACCTATCAGAACCAGGAAGAAAACTTCACCAGAGCCAGGTCCAATTCTCCTTCAGAATCCGGAGGTCCCTTCTATCAGTACCGTGGTCCAACATTCCTCAGAACCAGGCCCAAACTCAATCAGAACCAGGAGGAATTCTTCATCAGAACCAGTTAGGAACCCTTCATCAGAACCAGACCCAAACTCCAGCAGAATCAGGAACAAATCTCCTGCAGAACTGGACACAAACTATCAGAACCAGTTAGGACCCCTCCATCAGAACCAGACCCAAACTCCATCAGAACCAGGAGGAATTCTGTATCAGGACCAGTTAGTCACCCACTATCAGAACCAGGTCCAAACTCCTTCAGAACCTGGCAAAAAGCTCCATCAGTACAAGGAAAGAAAAACTCCATTAGAACCAGATCCAAACTCCATCAAAACCAGGAGGAATTCTCCATCTCGTTCCCCTGTCCATTCTGAGAAAATCGGTCCAAGAATGATGTCGATAGCCCTTACGGTTTCCGAGTTATGGCCGGTAGTTCGGGAGCATGCGCCTCCATGTTAAAAGCCCAGGCCAGGGGGAGACGATAGTGAGGTGCTGCATTAGAAATGCTGCAGGTGTCAAGTGACACTGACACTCTTTGCTGATTGGCTGATTCATTCCTCACTGTTCTATGTATAGCTCTGTGTATCTCCTACTGTCTATGTCTGTATATGATTCTGTCTTTGTTTCTGCCTCTATTCTCTGCGTGTCTCACACTCGGACACACACACACACACAGTCACACACACACATTCCTGGATTACTATCTTTGTGAGGACTTTCCTTCATTATCTTGATTTCTATGGCCTAAACCTGACCCTACCACTAACTCTTTGCCAGCGGGACACACACACACACACACACACAAACACACACACACACACACACACATATCCATTGATTACTATCTTTTTGAGGACTTTGCAAATACTTCCATTCATTTTCATTCGTTTCTATGGCCTAAACCTTACCCAACCCCCTAACTCTTTGACCATCTTCATAGGAGGCAACTACTGGCGGCCATTTTGTGTTGAGTACTTAAACAGCATGTACTGCTGTTCTAACAGCTAGACCTTCTAACAGGAATCTTCTATCAGAACCAGGTCCAAACTCCTTCAGAACCTTGCAAAAAGCTCCATCAGTACCAGGTAAAAAAACTCCATCAGAACCAGGTACAAACCTGTATCAGAACCAGGTCCAAACTCTATCAGAGCCAAGGAGAAGCATCCATCATAACCAGGTACAGATTTCCATCAGAACCAGATATAGATCTCCATCAGAGCCAGATCCAAACTCTATCAGAACCAGGAAGAAACGTCTATAAGAACCAAGTCAAAACTCCATCAGAACCTGGCAAAAAGCTCCATCCGAACAGGAAAAAATCTTTTTAAGAACCTTCTACAAATTTTCATCAGAATCAGGTATAAACCTCTATCAGATCAAGGTCCCAACTCTATCAGAACCAGGCAGAAACCTTAATCAAAATCAGGTCCCAACTCCACTAGTACTTGGCAAAAATCTCCATAAGAACCTTGAACAAATATACACTAGACTTATGATGATAAGACCATCTTCATAGGTCCCAATGGAGCATCAAAACAGCGACCATTTGATGCCAGCTTCTTAAACAGGTTCTACTGCTGTTCCAACACCTGAACAAGAGTGAATAATTTTAAAGGGCAATTTCATAGACTTTTGAATATAGGCTGTAGTTAGCATTGCCATTTTAGCTAATTTTAGCTTATACATTGTTTTTGAATAGTAGATGGGGTAAATTAATATCAGCCTTCATGCTAGTGATAGCCAATATGCTAATGTTAGCAATTTAGCTTCTCTTTCTCATCTCTTCTCTCTTAGCTGATGAACACATTGCCTTTTTAGGCAATTTCCTGTTTGTTTTTGTGTTTCTTGTTGTTTCTTGTTGTTAGTTAATTTTTTCTGAAATTTATCCTATTTTTTATGTATTTTAGCACCGACTTCAACTTCTTATGCTATATTTTTGCTTCAGTCTATGCTTTTTCAACTCATTTATGGGTAGCTCTTTCCTGCTTTTTAAAGTTTTTGTCAGTTCTTGCATTTCAACAACTCTTTCAACAAGTAGTTTTGAGGTAACTTTAAATTGTTAAACTGTTTTATAGCTAATAGTCTTCCTGCTTAAACAGATCCGATGACAGTTTTTCTTTGCTGTTTCTATTTCTACTAATTTATCAGATTTCAGCAGATTTTCTGCAGTCAATTTCAGCTTGTTTCTGCCAGCTTTCAGCTAAAAAATTCAGCTTACAGCATTCACACTGCATTTTCGCAGGAAATGCAAATTTTTCTAGTTATTATTCTTATTCTGGTTGCTTCCGTACACTTTTTGATTCGCTACTACTTCTGCATACTTTGTGCTATTTCTGCCGTTCAACTTTTACAATATTCTGCTCATTCTGCTCTTTCCGGCTATATCTTTTGGTATTTATATCTTTTATACTTTTAAAAATATTCAGCTTTTTATGAATTTTTTGCTCCCATAGGAATAAATGGAAAATGGGAAAAATTCTGCTAAAACTTCACTGTTTTTGCCATTTAACTACTTCCGCATACTTTCAGCTAGAAACACCATTCAACTTTTAAAATGCTTTCACAACCTTCTGCTATTACTGTTTAATTCAACTTTGTGATATCTTTTACAGTTTTTCTACAATTTGGTTTCAAACTTGTTAAACATTTTTTCAGATTTTCAGTTTTAGAATGTAATCCTATGACGGAATGTTCGTGTCGCTAGAGTGTATGCTCTAGGTTTTTGAATAACTTGAAAAAGAACGAACAAACTCTCTTCACTCGCTCAATTTTCAATCTACCTATACAAATTATACATCAAAACGTAGGAATCTCTTTCACGATTAAGAAAATGTCACCTTCATTGATGTGGGACACATAGTTTTCCGGCAACACGCCCCGAAGCAACACAAAGTCAACACACCCTCTATAGGAAATCTATAGGGATTT
The DNA here is from genome assembly GCF_021462225.1 of Girardinichthys multiradiatus. Lineage (NCBI taxonomy): Eukaryota > Metazoa > Chordata > Actinopteri > Cyprinodontiformes > Goodeidae > Girardinichthys > Girardinichthys multiradiatus. The sequence goes on from NC_061818.1 coordinate 1,852,732, forward strand.
CAGAAAAAATCAGAGCAAAAAATCCTTAAAGTCACATGTTTTCGAATCGCCGCCTCTCGTAAACCGTTCGAGGTAGAGACATGAGCCTTGTGCAGATTTATCTTCAGACCTTGCTGGCACTCACAGTGAAAGAATTTTTTTGATAACTTTTATCGTTTTGTCATAAAAAAGGTTTGTTTAGGAGTACCAAATCTGTCCTTCCCAAAATTGCTTAAAATTGAAAAATTTCAAAATTATCCATATTTCTACACTGTCATATCTCCTACACGGATTTATGTAGACACACAAAAATCTCCAGGATTGTTGACCGATCCCTGCTGATACCTACGGTCCAAAGATTATTTGGATACCATTTATCGTTTTCGCGTGAAGTAGGTTTGTTTGAGAGTGAAAAATTCACCTTCACTCGGGTTAAAAATGCTCAAAATGATCCACTTTTTCACAGGGTCACAACTCTCAGACAGATTTTTGTAGAAACTTAAGAAGCTCCATGATTGTTCAGCAAGGCCTGCTGATTCATACGGTGCATGAATCAAATCGATAGCCCTTATAGTTTCCGAGTTATTAGACGTTGTTTGAGAGCATGTTCAGGCATTTTTCTGTTTTTCTCCATTTTTCCCTTTTTTTTTACCTGGTGTTGTGCCTTTAATATTATATTTTCAGCAAAAACGTGTTAATATTCTCGTTCCCCTATCCGTTCTGAGAAAAACGGTCCAAGAATGACGTCGATAGCCCTTACGGTTTCCGAGTTATGGGCGGTAGTTCGGGAGCATGCGCCTCCATGTTAAAAGCCCAGGCCAGGGGGAGACAATAGTGAGGTGCTGCATTAGAAATGCTGCAGGTGTCAAGTTACATTGACACTCTTTGCTGATTGGCTGATTCATTCCTCACTGTTCTATTTATAGCTCTGTGTATCTCCTACTGTCTATGTCTGTTTATGATTCTGTCTATGTTTCTGCCTCTATTCTCTCCGTGTCTCACACTCGGACACACACACACGCTCACACACACCCACTCACACATTCATGGATTACTATCTTTGTGAGGACTTTTCATTGACTTCCATTCATCTTCATTTGTTTCTATGGCTTAAACCTGTCCCGACCCCCTAACCCTTTGTCATCTTCATAGGAGGCAACTACTGGCGGCCATTTTGTGTTGAGTACTTAAACAGCATGTACTGCTGTTCTAACAGCTAGACAACAGTGATTAAATTTTAAAGGCAATTTCATAGACTTTTGTATATAGGCTGTTGGCGCATCAGAACTTGGAACAAATCTCCATCAGAACCAGACCCAAACTCCATCAGAACCTTGTCCAAAATCCATCAGAATCAGATGGAAACTATCAGAACCAGGTACAAATCTTCAACAGAACCATGTACACACCTCCTTCAGAATCAGGAGGTCCCTTCTATCAGAACCATGGTCCAACATTCCTCAGAACCAGACCCACACTCAATCAGAACCAGACCCAAACTCCAGCAGAACCAGGAACAAATCTCCATCACAACCAGACCCAAACTCCATCAGAACCAGGAGGAATTCTGTATCAGGACCAATTAGTCACCCACTATCAGAACCAGGTCCAAACTCAATCAGAACCAGGAGGAACCTTCTATCAGAACCAGGTCCAAACTCCTTCAGAACCTGGCAAAAAGCTCCATCAGTACAAGGAAAGAAAAACTCCATCAAAACCAGATCCAATCTCCATCAGAACCAGTTAGGAACCCTCCATCAGAACCAGACCCAAACTCCATCAGAACCAGGAGGAATTCTGTATCAGGACCAGTTAGTCACCCACTATCAGAACCAGGTCCAAACTCCTTCAGAACCTGGAATAAATCTCCACAAGAACTGGACCCAAACTCCATCAGAAACAGTTAGGGACCCTCCATCAGAACCAAGTCCAAACTCAATCAGAACCAGCAGGAAACCTCTATCAGAACCAGATCCAATCTCCATCAGAATCAGTTAGGAACCCTCCATCAGAACCGGACACAAACTCCATCAGAACCAGTTAGGAACCCTCCATTAGAACCAGGAAGAATTCTGTATCAGGACCAGTTAGTCACCCACTATCAGAACCAGGTCCAAACTCAATCAGAACCAGGAGGAATTCTTCATCAGAACCAGTTAGGAACCCTCCATCAGAACCAGACCCAAACTCCAGCAGAACCAGGAACAAATCTCCATCAGAACCGGACACAAACTCCATCAGAACCAGTTAGGACCCCTCCATCAGAACCAGACCCAAACTCCATCAGAACCAGGAGGAACCTTCTATCAGAACCAGGTCCAAACCCTTTCAGAACCTGGCAAAAAGCTCCATCAGTACAAGGAAAGAAAAACTCCATCAGAACCAGTTAGGACCCCTCCATCAGAACCAGACGCAAACTCAATCAGAACCAGGAGGAACCTTCTATCAGAACCAGGTCCAAACTCCTTCAGAACCTGGAATAAATCTCCACAAGAACTGGACCCAAACTCCATCAGAACTAGTTAGGGACCCTCCATCAGAACCAGACCCCAACTCCATCGGAACCAGTTAGGAACCCTCCATCAGAACCAGACCCAAACTCCAGCAGAACCAGGAACAAATCTCCATCAGAACCGGATCCAAACTCCATCAGAACCAGTTAGGAACCCTCCATCAGAACCAGACCCAAACTCTATCAGAACCAGGAGGAATTCTGTATCAGGACCAGTTAGTCACCCACAATCACAACCAGGTCCAAACTCAATCAGAACCAGGAGGAACCTTCTATCAGAACCAGGTCCAAACTCCTTCAGAACCTGGAATAAATCTCCACAAGAACTGGACCCAAACTCCATCAGAACCAGTTAGGGACCCTCCATCAGAACCAAGTCCAAACTCAATCAGAACCAGGAGCAAAACTTCTATCAGAACCAGGAACAAATCTCCATCAGAACCGGACACAAACTCCATCAGAACCAGTTAGGACCCCTCCATCAGAACCAGATCCAAACTCAATCAGAACCAGGAGGAACCTTCTATCAGAACCAGGTCCAAACCCTTTCAGAACCTGGCAAAAAGCTCCATCAGTACAAGGAAAGAAAAACTCCATCAGAACCAGTTAGGACCCCTCCATCAGAACCAGACGCAAACTCAATCAGAACCAGGAGGAACCTTCTATCAGAACCAGGTCCAAACTCCTTCAGAACCTGGAATAAATCTCCACAAGAACTGGACCCAAACTCCATCAGAACTAGTTAGGGACCCTCCATCAGAACCAGACCCCAACTCCATCGGAACCAGTTAGGAACCCTCCATCAGAACCAGACCCAAACTCCAGCAGAACCAGGAACAAATCTCCATCAGAACCGGATCCAAACTCCATCAGAACCAGTTAGGAACCCTCCATCAGAACCAGACCCAAACTCTATCAGAACCAGGAGGAATTCTGTATCAGGACCAGTTAGTCACCCACAATCACAACCAGGTCCAAACTCAATCAGAACCAGGAGGAACCTTCTATCAGAACCAGGTCCAAACTCCTTCAGAACCTGGAATAAATCTCCACAAGAACTGGACCCAAACTCCATCAGAACCAGTTAGGGACCCTCCATCAGAACCAAGTCCAAACTCAATCAGAACCAGGAGCAAAACTTCTATCAGAACCAGGAACAAATCTCCATCAGAACCGGACACAAACTCCATCAGAACCAGTTAGGACCCCTCCATCAGAACCAGGAGGAATACTGTATCAGGACCAGTTAGTCACCAACTATCAGAACCAGGTCCAAACTCAATCAGAACCAGGAGGAACCTTCTATCAGAACAAGGTCCAAACTCCTTCAAAACTCCATCAGAACCAGATCCAAACTCCATCAAAACTAGGAGCAAATCTCCATCAGAACCACACACAAACTCCATCAGAACCAGTTAGGACCCCTCCATCAGAACCAGGAGGAATTCTGTATCAGGACCAGTTAGGAACCCTCCATCAGAACCAGACCCAAACTCCAGCAGAACCAGGAACAAATCTCCATCAGAACCGGACACAAACTCCATCAGAACCAGTTAGGAACGCTCCATCAGAACCAGACCCAAACTCAATCAGAACCAGGAGGAACCTTCTATCAGAACCAGGTCCAAACTCCTTCAGAACCTGGAATAAATCTCCACAAGAACTGGACCCAAACTCCATCAGAACCAGATAGGGACCCTCCACCAGAACCAAGTCCAAACTCAAATCAGAACTAGGAGGAAACTTCTATCAGAACCAGATCCAAACTCCAGCAGAACCAGGAACAAATCTCCATCAGAACCAGACACAAACTCCATCAGAACCAGTTAGTACCCCTCCATCAGAACCAGGAGGAATTCTGTATCAGGACCAGTTAGTCACCCACTATCAGAACCAGGTCCAAACTCAATCAGAACCAGGAGGAACCTTCTATCAGAACCAGGTCCAAACTCCTTCAGAACCTGGCAAAAAGCTCCATCAGAACCAGACACAAACTCCAGCACAACCAGGAACAAATCTCTTTCAGAGCCGGACACAAACTCCATCAGAACCAGTTAGGACCCCTCCATCAAAACCAGATCCAAACTCCATCAAAACCAGGAGGAATTCTCCATCAGAACCAGTTAGTACCCCTCCATCAGAACCAGGAGGAATTCTGTATCAGGACCAGTTAGTCATCCACTATCAGAACCAGGTCCAAACTCATTCAGTACCAGAAAGAAACCTATCAGAACCAGTTCCAAGACGCATCAGAACCTGGAATAAATCTCCACCAGAACTGGACCCAAACTCCATCAGAACCAGTTACGGACCCTCCACCAGAACCAAGTCTAAACTCAATCAGAACCAGGAGGAAACTTCTATCAGAACCAGATCCAAACTCCTTCAGAACCTGGCAAAAAGCTCCATCAGTACAAGGAAAGAAAAACTCCATCAGAACCAGGTACAAACATGTATCACAACCAGGTACAAACCTGTATCAGAACCAGGTCCAGACTCTATCAAAGCCAAGGAGAATCATCCATTATAACCAGGTACAGACTTCCACCAGAACCAAATACAGATCTCCATCAGAGCCAGATCCAAACTCTATCAGAACCAGGAAGAAACCTCTATAAGAACCAGTTCAAAACTCCATCAGAACCTGGCAAAAAGCTAAATCAGAACCAGAAAAAAAATGTTTAAGAACTTTCTAAATATTTTCATCAGAATCAGGAAAAAACCTCCATCAGAACCAGGTACAAACGTCTATCAGATCCAGGTCCATACTCTATCAGAACGAGGAAGAAACAGCCATCAGAACCAGGTCCCAACTCCACCAGAACCTGACAAAAAACTCCATAAGAACCTTGAACAATTCTATACCTGAACCATGTACAAGCATCCATCAGAACAAGACCCAAACTCCATCAGAACCAGGAATAAATCTCCATCAAAACCAGACCCAAATTCCATCAGAACCAGGAGGAATTCTCCATCAGGACCAGTTAGGCACCATTATCAGAACCAGGTCCAAACTCAATCAGAACCAGAAAGAATATGCTAACGTTAGGATTGTAGCTTCTCTTTCTCCTCTCTTAGCTAAAGAACACTTGCATTTTTTAGGCAATTTCCTGTTTGTTTTTGTGTTTCTTCAGCGTATTGGTTGTTAGTTCATTTGTTCTGATATTTCTCCTATTCTTTTATGTATTTTAGCTCTGACTTGAACTTCTTATGCTATATTTTTCCTTCAGTCTATGCTTTTTCAGCTCATCTATGGGCAGCTCTTTCCTGCTTTTTTAAAGTTTTTGTCAGTTCTTGCATTTCAACAACTCTTTCAACAAGTAGTTTTGAGGTAACTTTAAATTGTTAAACTGTTTTATAGCTAATAGTCTTCCTGCTTAAACAGATCCGATGACAGTTTTTCTTTGCTGTTTCTATTTCTACTAATTTATCAGATTTCAGCAGATTTTCTGCAGTCAATTTCAGCTTGTTTCTGCCAGCTTTCAGCTAAAAAATTCAGCTTACAGCATTCACACTGCATTTTCGCAGGAAATGCAAATTTTTCTAGTTCTTATTCTGGTTGCTTCCGTACACTTTTTGAACCGCTTCTGCTTCTGCATACTTTGTGCTATTTTAACCATTCAAATTTCACAATATTCAGCCCTTTCAGGACATTCCGGCTATGACTTTTGGTATTTATACCTTTTATACTTTTTAAAATATTCAGCTTTTTATGAATTTTTTGCTCCCATAGGATATAAATGGAAAACGGCAAAAATTCTGCTAAAACTTCACTGTTTTTGCCATTTAACTACTTCTGCATACTTTCAGCTAGAAACACCATTCAACTTTTAAAATGCTGTCACAACCTTCTGCTATTACTGTTTAATTCAACTTTTTGATATCTTTTTCAGTTTTTCTACAATTTGGTTTCAAACTTGTTAAACATTTTTTCAGATTTTCAGTTTTAGAATGTAATCCTATGACGGAATGTACGTGTCGCTAGAGTGTATGCTCTAGGTTTTTGAATAACTTGAAAAAGAACGAACAAACTCTCTTCACTCGCTCAATTTTCAATCTACCTATAGAAATTATACATCAAAACGTAGGAATCTCTTTCGCGATTAAGAAAATGTCACCCTCATTGATGTGGGACACATAGTTTTCCGGCAACACGCCCCGAAGCAACACAAAGTCAACACACCCTGTATAGGAAATCTATAGGGATTTCAGAAAAAATCAGAGCAAAAAATCCTTAAAGTCACATGTTTTCGAATCGCCGCCTCTCGTAAACCGTTCGAGGTAGAGACATGAGCCTTGTGCAGATTTATCTTCAGACCTTGCTGGCACTCACAGTGAAGGAATATTTTTGATAACTTTTATCGTTTTGTCATAAAAAAGGTTTGTTTAGGAGTACCAAATCTGTCCTTCCCAAAATCGCTTAAAATTGAAAAATTTCAAAATTATCCATATTTCTACACTGTCATATCTCCTACATGGATTCATGTAGACACACGAAAATCTCCAGGATTGTTCACTGATCCCTGCTGATACCTACGGTCCAAAAATTATTTGGATACCGTTTATCGTTATTGCATGAAGTAGGTTTGTTTGAGAGTGAAAAATTCACCTTCACCCAGGTTAAAAATGGTCAAAATGATTCACTTTTTCACAGGGTCACACCTCTCAGACAGATTTTTATAGAAACTTGAGAAGCTCCATGATTGTTCAGCAAGGCCTGCTGATTCATACGGTACATGAATCAAATCGATAGCCCTTATAGTTTCCGAGTTATTAGATGTTGTTTGAGATCATGTTCAGGCATTTTTCTGTTTTTCTCCATTTTTCCCTTTCTTTTCACCTAGAGTTTTGCCTTTAATATTATATTTTCAGCAAAAACGTGTTAATATTCCCGTTACCCTATCCGTTCTGAGAAAAACGGTCCATTCAGAACCAGGTCCAAACTCCATCAGAACCTTGTCCAAAATCCATCAGAATCAGATGGAAACTCTATCAGAACCAGGTACAAATCTTCAACAGAACCATGTACAAACCTCCTTCAGAATCAGGAGGTCCCTTCTATCAAAACCATGGTCCAACATTCCTCAGAACCAGACCCACACTCCATCAGAACCAGACCCAAACTCCAGCAGAACCAGGAACAAATCTCCATCAGAACCAGACCCAAACTCCATCAGAACCAGGAGGAATTCTGTATCAGGACCAGTTAGTCACCCACTATCAGAACCAGGTTCAAACTCAATCAGAACCAGGAGGAATTCTTCATCAGAACCAGTTAGGAACCCTTCATCAGAACCAGACCCAAACTCCAGCAGAATCAGGAACAAATCTCCATCAGAACTGGACACAAACTCTATCAGAACCAGTTAGGACCCCTCCATCAGAACCAGACCCAAACTCCATCAGAACCAGGAGGAATTCTGTATCAGGACCAGTTAGTCACCCACTATCAGAACCAAGTCCAAACTCCTTCAGAACCTGGCAAAAAGCTCCATCAGTACAAGGAAAGAAAAACTCCATTAGAACCAGATCCAAACTCCATCAAAACCAGGAGGAATTCTCCATCTCGTTCCCCTGTCCGTTCTGAGAAAAACGGTCCAAGAATGACGTCGATAGCCCTTACGGTTTCCGAGTTATGGGCGGTAGTTCGGGAGCATGCGCCTCCATGTTAAAAGCCCAGGCCAGGGGGAGACAATAGTGAGGTGCTGCATTAGAAATGCTGCAGGTGTCAAGTTACACTGACACTCTTTGCTGATTGGCTGATTAATTCCTCATTGTTCTATTTATAGCTCTGTGTATCTCCTACTGTCTATGTCTGTATATGACCAATTAGTCACCCACTATCAGAACCAGGTCCAAAGTCAATCAGAACCAGGAGGAACCTTCTATCAGAACCAGGTTCCAACTCCACCAGAACCTGGCAAAAAACTCCATAAGAACCTTGAACAATTCTATACCTGAACCATGTACAAGCATCCATCAGAACAAGACCCAAACTCCATCAGAACCAGGAACAAATTTCCATCAAAACCAGACCCAAACTCCATCAGAACCAGGAGGAATTCTGTATCAGGACCAGTTAGTCACCCACTATCAGAACCAGGTCCAAATTCAATCAGAACCAGGAAGAACCTTCTATCAGAACCAGGTCCAAACTCCTTCAGAACCTGGAATAAATCTCCACAAGAACTGGACCCAAACTCCATCAGAACCAGTTAGGGACCCTCCATGAGAACCAAGTCCAAACTCAATCAGAACCATGAGGAAACCCGTATCAGAACCAGATCCAATCTCCATCAGAACCAGTTAGGAACCCTCCATTAGAACCAGACCCAAACTCCATCAGAACCAGGAGGAATTCTGTATCAGGACCAGTTAGTCACTCACTATCAGAACCAGGTCCAAACTCAATAAGAACCAGGAGGAACCTTCTATCAGAACAAGGTCCAAACTCCTTCAGAACCTGGCAAAAAGCTCCATCAGTACAAGGAAAGAAAAACTCCATCAGAACCAGATCCAATCTCCATCAGAACCAGTTAGGAACCCTCCATCAGAACCAGGTCCAAATTCAATCAGAACCAGGAGGAACCTTCTATCAGAACCAGGTCCAAACTCCTTCAGAACCTGGAATAAATCTCCACAAGAACTGGACCCAAACTCCATCAGAAACAGTTAGGGACCCTCCATCAGAACCAAGTCCAAACTCAATCAGAACCAGGAGGAAACCCCTATCAGAACCAGATCCAATCTCCATCAGAACCAGTTAGGAACCCTCCATCAGAACCAGACCCGAACTCCAGCAGAACCAGGAACAAATCTCCATCAGAGCCGGACACAAACTCCATCAGAAGCAGTTAAGAACCCTCCATCAGAACCAGTCCCAAACTCCATTGGAACCAGGAGGAATTCTGTATCAGGACCAGTTAGTCACCCACTATCAGAACCAAGTCCAAACTCAATCAGAACCAGGAGGAACCTTCTATCAGAACCAGGTCCAAACTCCTTCAGAACCTGGCAAAAAGCTCCATCAGTACAAGGAAAGAAAAACTCCATCAGAACCAGATCCAATTTACATCAGAACCAGTTAGGAACCCTCCATCAGAACCGGACACAAACTCCATCAGAACCAGTTAGGAACCCTCCATCAGAACCAGACCCAAACTCTATCAGAACCAGGAGGAATTCTGCATCAGGACCAGTTAGTCACCCACTATCAGAACCAGGTCCAAATTCAATCAGAACCAGGAGGAACCTTCTATCAGAACCAGGAATAAATCTCCACAAGAACTGGACCCAAACTCCATCAGAACCAGTTAGGGACCCTCCATCAGAACAGAGTCCAAACTCAATCAGAACCAGGAGGAAACCCCTATCAGAACCAGATCCAATCTCCATCAGAACCAGTTAGGAACCCTCCATCAGAACCAGACCCGAACTCCAGCAGAACCAGGAACAAATCTCCATCAGAGCCGGACACAAACTCCATCAGAAGCAGTTAAGAACCCTCCATCAGAACCAGACCCAAACTCCATTGGAACCAGGAGGAATTCTGTATCAGGACCAGTTAGTCACCCACTATCAGAACCAAGTCCAAACTCAATCAGAACCAGGAGGAACCTTCTATCAGAACCAGGTCCAAACTCCTTCAGAACCTGGCAAAAAGCTCCATCATTACAAAGAAAGAAAAACTCCATCAGAACCAGATCCAATTTACATCAGAACCAGTTAGGAACCCTCCATCAGAACCGGACACAAACTCCATCAGAACCAGTTAGGAACCCTCCATTAGAACCAGACCCAAACTCCATCAGAACCAGGAGGAATTCTGTATCAGGACCAGTTAGTCACTCACTATCAGAACCAGGTCCAAACTCAATCAGAACCAGGAGGAACCTTCTATCAGAACCAGTTCCAAACTCCTTCAGAATCTGGCAAAAAGCTCCATCAGTACAAGGAAAGAAAAACTCCATCAGAACCAGATCCAATCTCCATCAGAACCAGTTAGGAACCCTCCATCAGAACCAGACCCAAACTCCATCAGAACCAGGAGGAATTCTGTATCAGGACCAGTTAGTCACCCACTATCTGAACCAGGTCCAAACTCAATCAGAACCAGGAGGAACCTTCTATCAGAACCAGGTCCAAACTCCTTCAGAACCTGGAATAAATCTCCACAAGAACTGGACCCAAACTCCATCAGAACCAGTTAGGGACCCTCCATCAGAACCAGACCCAAACTCTATCAGAACCAGGAGGAATTCTGTATCAGGACCAGTTAGTCACTCACTATCAGAACCAGGTCCAAACTCAATCAGAACCAGGAGGAACCTTCTATCAGAACCAGTTCCAAACTCCTTCAGAATCTGGCAAAAAGCTCCATCAGTACAAGGAAAGAAAAACTCCATCAGAACCAGATCCAATCTCCATCAGAACCAGTTAGGAACCCTCCATCAGAACCAGGTCCAAATTCAATCAGAACCAGGAGGAACCTTCTATCAGAACCAGGTCCAAACTCCTTCAGAACCTGGAATAAATCTCCACAAGAACTGGACCCAAACTCCATCAGAAACAGTTAGGGACCCTCCATCAGAACCAAGTCCAAACTCAATCAGAACCAGGAGGAAACCCCTATCAGAACCAGATCCAATCTCCATCAGAACCAGTTAGGAACCCTCCATCAGAACCAGACCCGAACTCCAGCAGAACCAGGAACAAATCTCCATCAGAGCCGGACACAAACTCCATCAGAAGCAGTTAAGAACCCTCCATCAGAACCAGTCCCAAACTCCATTGGAACCAGGAGGAATTCTGTATCAGGACCAGTTAGTCACCCACTATCAGAACCAAGTCCAAACTCAATCAGAACCAGGAGGAACCTTCTATCAGAACCAGGTCCAAACTCCTTCAGAACCTGGCAAAAAGCTCCATCAGTACAAGGAAAGAAAAACTCCATCAGAACCAGATCCAATTTACATCAGAACCAGTTAGGAACCCTCCATCAGAACCGGACACAAACTCCATCAGAACCAGTTAGGAACCCTCCATCAGAACCAGACCCAAACTCTATCAGAACCAGGAGGAATTCTGCATCAGGACCAGTTAGTCACCCACTATCAGAACCAGGTCCAAATTCAATCAGAACCAGGAGGAACCTTCTATCAGAACCAGGAATAAATCTCCACAAGAACTGGACCCAAACTCCATCAGAACCAGTTAGGGACCCTCCATCAGAACAGAGTCCAAACTCAATCAGAACCAGGAGGAAACCCCTATCAGAACCAGATCCAATCTCCATCAGAACCAGTTAGGAACCCTCCATCAGAACCAGACCCGAACTCCAGCAGAACCAGGAACAAATCTCCATCAGAGCCGGACACAAACTCCATCAGAAGCAGTTAAGAACCCTCCATCAGAACCAGACCCAAACTCCATTGGAACCAGGAGGAATTCTGTATCAAGACCAGTTAGTCACCCACTATCAGAACCAAGTCCAAACTCAATCAGAACCAGGAGGAACCTTCTATCAGAACCAGGTCCAAACTCCTTCAGAACCTGGCAAAAAGCTCCATCATTACAAAGAAAGAAAAACTCCATCAGAACCAGATCCAATTTACATCAGAACCAGTTAGGAACCCTCCATCAGAACCGGACACAAACTCCATCAGAACCAGTTAGGAACCCTCCATTAGAACCAGACCCAAACTCCATCAGAACCAGGAGGAATTCTGTATCAGGACCAGTTAGTCACTCACTATCAGAACCAGGTCCAAACTCAATCAGAACCAGGAGGAACCTTCTATCAGAACCAGTTCCAAACTCCTTCAGAATCTGGCAAAAAGCTCCATCAGTACAAGGAAAGAAAAACTCCATCAGAACCAGATCCAATCTCCATCAGAACCAGTTAGGAACCCTCCATCAGAACCAGACCCAAACTCCATCAGAACCAGGAGGAATTCTGTATCAGGACCAGTTAGTCACCCACTATCTGAACCAGGTCCAAACTCAATCAGAACCAGGAGGAACCTTCTATCAGAACCAGGTCCAAACTCCTTCAGAACCTGGAATAAATCTCCACAAGAACTGGACCCAAACTCCATCAGAACCAGTTAGGGACCCTCCATCAGAACCAGACCCAAACTCTATCAGAACCAGGAGGAATTCTGTATCAGGACCAGTTAGTCACTCACTATCAGAACCAGGTCCAAACTCAATCAGAACCAGGAGGAACCTTCTATCAGAACCAGTTCCAAACTCCTTCAGAATCTGGCAAAAAGCTCCATCAGTACAAGGAAAGAAAAACTCCATCAGAACCAGATCCAATCTCCATCAGAACCAGTTAGGAACCCTCCATCAGAACCAGACCCAAACTCTATCAGAACCAGGAGGAATTCTGTATCAGGACCAGTTAGTCACCCACTATCTGAACCAGGTCCAAACTCAATCAGAACCAGGAGGAACCTTCTATCAGAACCAGGTCCAAACTCCTTCAGAACCTGGAATAAATCTCCACAAGAACTGGACCCAAACTCCATCAGAACCAGTTAGGGACCCTCCATCAGAACCAGACCCAAACTCTATCAGAACCAGGAGGAATTCTGTATCAGGACCAGTTAGTCACCCACTATCTGAACCAGGTCCAAACTCAATCAGAACCAGGAGGAACCTTCTATCAGAACCAGGTCCAAACTCCTTCAGAACCTGGAATAAATCTCCACAAGAACTGGACCCAAACTCCATCAGAACCAGTTAGGGACCCTCCATCAGAACCAAGTCCAAACTCAATCAGAACCAGGAGGAAACTTCTATCAGAACCAGGAACAAATCTCCATCAGAACCGGACACAAACTCCATCAGAACCAGTTAGGAACCCTCCATCAGAACCAGACCCAAACTCCATCAGAACCAGGAGGAATTCTGTATCAGGACCAGTTAGTCACCCACTATCAGAACCAGGTCCAAACTCAGTCAGAACCAGAAAGATACCTCTATCAGAACCAGTTCCAAGAAGAATCAGAACCTGTAATAAATCTCTACAAGAACTGGACCCAAACTCCATCAGAACCAGGAGGAAACTTCTATCAGAACCAGGAAAAAATTTCCATCGGAACCTTGTACAATTCTTCATCAGATCCAGGTACAAACGTCTATCAGAACCAGGAAGAAACAGCCATCAGAACCAGGTCCCAACTCCACCAGAACCTGGCAAAAAACTCCATAAGAACCTTGAACAATTCTATACCTGAACCTTGTACAAGCATCCATCAGAACAAGACCCAAACTCCTTCAGAACCAGGAACAAATCTCCATCAAAACCAGACCCAAACTCCATCAGAACCAGAAGGAATTCTCCATCAGGACCAGTTAGGCACCCAATATTAGAACCAGGTCCAAACTCAATCAGAATCAGAAAGAATATGCTAACGTTAGGATTGTAGCTTCTCTTTCTCCTCTCTTAGCTAAAGAACACTTTTGCGTTTTTTAGGCAATTTCCTGTTTGTTTTTGTGTTTCTTCAGTGTATTTGCTATTTCCTTTTTTCTGAAATTTCTCCTATTTTCTTATGTGTTTTAGCACTGACTTGAACTTCTTAGTCTATATTTTTGCTTCAGTCTATGCTTTTTCAGCTCATCTATGGCAGCTCTTTCCTGCTTTTTTAAAGTTTTTGTCAGTTCTTGCATTTCAACAACTCTTTCAACAAGTAGTTTTGAGGTAACTTTAAATTGTTAAACTGTTTTATAGCTAATAGTCTTTCTTCTTAAACAGATCAGATGACAGTTTTTCTTTGCTGTTTCTGCTATTTCTACTAATTTATCAGATTTCAGCAGATTTTCTGCAGTCAATTTCAGCTTGTTTCTGCCAGCTTTCAGCTAAAAAATTCAGCTTACAGCATTCACACTGCATTTTCGTAGGAAATGCAAATTTTTCTAGTTATCTTTTAATTTTATTCTCGCTCAAAAATCAGCCATTTAAAATTTTAAAATAACTTTTATGTTCATAGATATAAAAAAAATAGATATAATCTGACTGAATTATATCTGTGTTTAACTTCCAGTCATTGGTGAAACCCAGCAAGAGTATGAAAATGAGGGGCTGGCAGACAGGCGTCCTCCCCTGGTCTACCCGGTGTCGTCCGCCTGGTCAGCTGGCGAGGTGAGTCGGCTGTTAGAAGAGTGGGAGTGGACATTTCCGAACACGTCAAGCACTGGGGAAAAGAAGGACCCTTTTTTTGCCCGCATTGGAGGAGCCTTTATATTTGGACAGCCTTCGTCATCTCGTCACATTGAAGGATGCAGCCCCCCCTACAACACCCTCTGCTGGTTGTCTTGGGTAATACATTGCAAAGTTACAATTTAATTAACAGGGGGGTTGTAATCTGCCTTGGGCAGGCCCCAATACCTGAATGAGCAGGCCCAGCCCCTCAGGCCCAGGTCTGGTTTAAGGGTCGCCATTGAGACAGTGTCTCTCTTCTGCAACCTTCACCAGTTCTCAAACTTAGTTGTGTGTTTTAGAATTTTATTTTTGATAGTTTTGGACATCAGACATGTAAATGTATATTGACATGATGGTCTATGATCCCGAAAATGTTTATTGAAAAACTATGATAGACTTTAACAGTATTATACACAGCACAGTTTTATTTCAGGTACCTTTATTAGCAGTGACAGAACACACTCCCTCAACCAGCTCTTTGGCCTCCACAGCCAGTTGGAAAGCGGGATCAGGAATAGGTGATGGGGTGTTGGGGCTGTCTGTGCCTGGAGATGACCTGTTGCTCCTGGAACATACAGAGCACACAATGGGGTTGGGTTACAGCAGGATCTTTACTGACAGCTATTGGGTACTCTGCATATGGCATTCAGGGTCTCTTACCAGCCCTCCTCCCCAAAAAGACAGGGTGTAGTTAGCACCTTGTGCACGTTCTGTTGAAAGAGATAATAGAACCATGTCTTTAAAGTTGGATCATATAGAAATCATGAACACTAAGTTATGCACTTTGACAATAGATGCATTCTCCATTTCAGTTGGTTCAGTTTACAGCAGTGACCCATACCACTGATGTCCACTTGGGGGCAGGCTGGCTCCATTACTATTTCAGGATCTGCTTACCTTTGAAGGCAGCTGTTTTAAACACTACAGTAAATACAGCTAAGGATCGGTTCTCTCTATTGATCTTCTCTTTTCAGGACTTCATAAAGTCACAGCAATCATCTTAAAAATATCAGGGTGCTACAGATTATATAGTTCATGGCTGATGAGGCACTCAACATCTGGACTGAAAAAGCAAACACATCAGTTAACAACATAACATTTTTGTTTAACCGCAGTCCTACCTGAGCGAAGCCCAGCAGCTTCTTGTTGGAGATCTCCAGGTGTTTCCTGCTTAGCTCTGACTTCCTCAGTTGGGAGTCAACAGTGGTCAGCTTCCTACTGAGCTCCACCACTTCCTCCTGAAAAACCCAAGCGCTCTATGTCATTTGGATCGGTGAGCAATAAAGAACCCATAAGCATTGTTAAAGCTGCTAACCAGATTGAAATTGAGAAAGGTTGTGACAATAGCCCTAAATACTAACCTCATATTTCTCACATTTGTTGTGGTCCTGTTAAAATGTCTGAAGGCTGATTTTATTGTATCAAAGAGTGTTGTCAAATCAAATTAACATTGGAAATAAAAACCGTCTGGCTAAAAAGCAACATCGGTTCTCCTCACATTTTGGGCTAATATTTTGGCACTGTCCAGTCAGTCATTTTCTACCACTTCTTCCATAGTGGGTCACAGGGAAGCTGGTGCCAATCTCCAGCGGGAGGCAGGGTACACCCTGGGCAGGTCGCCAGTCCATTGCAGGGCAACACAGATGCACACAGGACAACTACGCAGACACTCAGTTACACCTAAGGACATTGTAGAGAGACCAGTTAACCTAACAGTCATGCTTTTGGACTGTGGGAGGAAGCCGGAGTACATGGTGAGAACCCACACATGGACGGGGAGAACATGCAAACCCCATGCAAAAAGACCCCCGGCCGGGAGTCAAACCCAGGACCTTCTTGATGCAGGGCAACAGTGCTACCAACTGCGCCACCGTGGCACTGATATAAATGTATTATTGCACATTGTTTGATGGATTTCAATTGTTTTAAGGATATAATCCACCTTAGAACATTGGAAAAATAATTTCTATGAAAAGATGAGCACCAAAATGAGTACTGTTTGGTACCAACAGCGAACATCCTCATACAATCCACTGGAGTGGGTTACTTTTCACCGAAGGGTGCTGGACTTCTAGTTCTGTCCAAGAACACTGGCATGAATGAAGGGTGGTATCAGAACGTCCTTCCAAGAGCAACTTCTTCCAACAATTCAGAAACTGTTTAGTAAAATCTATGGATTTTCCAGCATGATAAATCACCATGTCAGAAGGTAAAAGTTACAATAAAGTGGCTTAGTGATCAGAACGTTGTAATGTTGGATCTGTGTATAGAAAGGGTAGAAAACTTCGAACTCAAAGAGTTCTACAGAAGTTAGGAAGAATCATCACTGAAAATACTAACTTTCCATATGCATGAAATTTTTGGTAATAAAAACCGGATGGATGGATGGATGGATATAGAACAATACAGCCAGCAGAAAATGCTAAATGTTGTTTAGGAATTCTTTAATAAGATTGCAAACAATTGGACTGGCAAATCAGTTGAATGGCATCTAATGCAGGTATGAACAGCAGCAGTTCACACCACATCCCATTCAGACACAAATTCATGCCCTACACCAACCACCCCCCCAACCTTCAGACCCCCTGCCTTCACCAAAGATCTCACAGGAAGATGTAAATAGGCTCTTTCAACGCCTGAAAACAAAGAAGCCTTCAGGACCTGATAAGGTCTCCCCATCATGCCTGAGAGTGTGTGCCAACCTACTGGCACCCATCTACACTGAGATCTTCAACGAGTCACTGGAACTGTGTGAGGTTCCCTCCTACTTCAAATGCTCCACCATCATCCTAGTACCTAAGAAACCCACCATCACAGGATTAAATGACTACAGGCCTGACGTCTGTGGTCATGAAATCCTTTGAGTGACTGGTGTTGAAGCACCTGAAGGACATAACAGGCCCCCTGCTGGACCCCCTGCAGTTTGACTAGCGGACAAACAGGTCGGCAGATGATGCAGTCAACTTGGGACAACACTTCACCATGCAACACCTCGACCACCCAGGGATTTATGCCAGGATCCTGCTTGTGGACTTTACCATGGCTTTCAACACTATCAGCCCAGACATCCTCCACCAGAAGCTCATCCAGCTTAAAGTACTGGCCTCCACCCGTCAGTGGATCAGCAGCTTCCTGAACGACCGGCAGCAGCAGGTGAGGCTGGGAGCATCTTCTCCCGCACAAGAACTATCAGCACCAGTGCCCCCCATGGTTGTGTTCTCTCCCCACTCCTCTTCTCCCTGTACACAAATGATTGCACCTCAGCGGACCCGTCTGTGAAACTCCTGAAGTTTGCAGATTACACCATTGTTAATGTTCTGATACAGGACAGTGATGAGTCAGCATACAGACAGGAGGTGGATAGGCTGGTACACTGGTGTGGTCAGAACCACCTGGAACTTAACCCATTCAGGACTGTGGAGATGATGGTGGACTTTTGGTTCACATCACCCTCACAAACCCACCTCGCCATCCTCAACAACACTGTGTGCTGTGGACCACTTCCATTTCTCGAAACCTAAGATGGACCTTACCCATAGACAATGTTCAGACGAAGGCCCAATAGAAACTGTACATCCTGAGGCAACTGAAGAAGTACAACCTTCCACAGTAGCTGATGGTCTTACTGCCATAATTCAGTCTGTGGTTTGGCTCATCCAAAAAACTGGACAGGTCCAGACTGCAACGAACAATCAGGTCTGCAGAGAGACCTTCCCTCTATTCAGGACTTATAGAGATCTAGGGTCAGGAAAAGGACAACTTCCTTGTTTGTCTGTACAAACGTGGCAATAAAACTGATTCTGATTTGTTTTGATATTTAGGCAATCCAGGATAGGTGGGTCCCAATCATTGCATTGTGCTTGACAAGAGACTTTTTTCCCCTTTGTGGAAAGCCCCAGGCTTTTGAAAGCCCAGGGCGCATTTCAATACAAATTTACCTGGGTAATTTCCCTCTCCTTGGGCCTTTCTTTCACAGGTAAAAGGTTCCGGTCTGAAGTAGGTCTTTTCAAATTTCTCCGAGATAGTTAAAAGGACGGGGGTGGTGTGCAGCAAGGCATGGCACCACCAGTTGCAGTAATTGCCCGGTGGTAAGTGTACAAATGCATTGTTTTTATACTATTAATTGGTCACAAAAAGTCAAATGGTTTAAGATGTTTTTAAGCAAGAAAGCAGACTTCAAACCTTCATTTGTCCAGTCGGTTCATCAAGAATGAGACTACTTTGAAATTTTTCAGAGTTTTTGGAGCAGCGGAGCTCTTCTTACAGGCTGTTCTGGCTGCTAAGCTAAGCTAACTGGGCGGTTACTTTAGCTTAGCACTTAAACTGTTTCGCCACAGTTCTGTAGGAAAAAATATTTTAATGCAGTACCAGTGATTCGAGCACTTTACATTTTCCATGTATAGACTGTCTTTTCATGTAAAGCTAACGTAGTTGAATGTGAACTATATTATTTTTCAGTTGTAATAATATTATGCAGGCAGCTCTGTAGGAAGAGTTTCTTAGAATCAGATAAGAGTCATCTTTTCAGTTTTTTTATTCTACTAAATAACATTTTTACTAAAAACATTTTTCTGCAGTTATCTGATGAGTTTACCTGATGATAATAAAAGAAACATGAGGGTTTTAATCAGTGTTTAGTAGTTATAGTAAATGAATCATGCAGTTGTACCATATTGGTAGGAATTAATCAACTTTAACCTAACCTATAATAAAACTACACTAAAATTACCCTAACCCTAATTTCTATGCAAAGTAAAAATAACTTCCATGTTACCCAACTGCAACATTTCAAACCTGCTTTTACAATATTACATGAGAAGCGCAAGATTATTAAATTAACTGAAATTATTTTTACAACTGTATAGAATAAATTTTGTGATTAAGTCGATTTTATAAGACCTGATTATGGTGCTGCTATCTATTTGGCTGTATTTAATTTGTTTGTGGTTCAGGGTCAAAGGTCAGAGACGCATTAGATTGAATATTCAGACTCCATGATTAAATTACAAAAACATAGTGTAGCTAACATGATGCATACATTATTTCTTTTACTGCAACTCTTTTACTGCAACTCTGCCACTCTCTTCACCTAAGTGTCCAAGACTGATACAATTACAAAATCGATCATCAACCTTTGGCCCAAGGTGGCCTGGTAGAAAATCACCTTGTGCTTGAACATGGTGTTTGTTATGGACATTTCATGCCTTGGACAGAAGTCCAACAACAAAACACCACTCAGGTTCAGATCAGAGAGGCCATTACTCCTGATCAAACCCCTCTTGGAACGCTGTTGTTGTCATTAAAGTCCCAGAGGAGCACCACTGAATGCCCAGATAGCACTCCTTTCAGGAAACCATCCAGAGACTTCAAGAAGGCTGGGTAATGTGAAATGCTGTTTGGTGCATAAGCACAAAGTGTGGCAGGTTGTAATATCCTGTTAAAAGATGCATTTGTCAGCTCTCAGTACTATTTCCATGAAAGGGTATACATGAAAAATCCACATGGATGGCAGGACTCAAGGTTTCCCAGCAGATTATTTCCCAAACCATTAACATTGTCTCCTGGGGCTCCCCAGGTAAGTGATGTACATGCACCTGACCATCCACCTGATGGAAAAGAAAAGATTAATCATCAGACCATGCCACCTTTAACCATTGCTCTGTGGTTCAGTTCTGATGCTCACATGAACATTGTTGGAACTTTTGGGACAGGTTGCAGCATCATACATAGCAAACAGTGATCAACGGTGTATACTCTAATATTTCTATCAGAACCAGCATTAACTTCCTAAGCAATCCAAGATTGTCTCTACTTTACCACTGTTCCTTCTTTGGACCACGTTCGATAGATACTGACCACTACAGACCAGGAATTTGAATATATCCCACCAACTAACCCTGATGATAATCAGTAATCAGTAATATTCTCTTCACCCACCAGGTCATAATATTATGCCTGATCAGTGTCGAGTCAAACAGTGTAATTTAATCAAGGGAACAATTAAAGCAGCAGAACTTACAGCATCAGACATATGTTATGAGCTACCATAAAATTGTCAGTAGAAAATTCTAATGAGCTCATGCCTCCATCAGTCCACCTCTGCAGTGTGAGCAGTAGCTTCCTGATGTTTTTTTATGCTTGCCTGCATTTTGATATATATGTTTGGGCCTCTTGAGTAAACAGAACTACAGTTCATTTCTAATCTATCCGTTTCCTCTGCATATGCTGATGCCTTGGGGTCAAACTTGTTCTGGCGAATATTAAAGATTTAAACTCATTTAACCATGTGACCATGTGTTGTAGCAGCTGTCACATGTTCTTGTCCTCTTATCCTTTCCTTCTGTTTCATCTCCTTTGTCCCTCAGCTGAAAGGCAGTCCGTCTATATAAAGCCATGGGATTTTCCACCTTAAATACAGAGCTACAGGTAGTGAGGCTGGGGGCTTTAAATGAATTGAAAAATAAGTTGTTTACTCAGCAAAACAATCAATTCAGTTCGGTTTAATTGAGTGTATTTATATAGCGCCAATTCACACCATGTTGTCTCAAGTCACTTTACAAAAAAATAAAAGACAATCAGACCTCAGTGATCTTCGTGTTAGTAAATGGTGTGCACTTGTATAGCGCTTTATCAAGTCCCCAGAGACCCCAAAGTGCTTTACACTACAATCAGTCATTCATCAATTTATACACACATTCACAATGGTGAGCTATAATGCAGCCACAGCTGACAGAAGCTGCCATACAATCAGGGCCACCGGGACTTCTGACCACCATCAGCAGGCAAGGCCAGTGTCTTGTCCAAGGACACAACGACTGAGACAGACAGAGCAGGGGTTCGAACTGGCAACCCAGCAGTTACAGGACAAACTTCTACCACCTGAACCACAGTTAGTGAAGTCTGCAGAGACAAATGTTTGTGCACTAGGCTTTCAGAGTCCTTTGGATTTTGTCTTAAAGGCTCATTTCAGCTGATATTGAATTCCTGTTTTCCATTGATTGTGCTGTGAGATTAAAACCACAAGTCTTAATATGTTCAATTTCACATACTTTTTTTCTCTGACAGCTGCCCAAAATGAGTCACATCCAAGGTAATCCAGTTATCGTCAGAATTTTGTTCTGCTTTGCTTTTTGAAGATTATATTTTCTGTTGAATAACTCTGTTCTACCTTCTACAGTCAAAACTCCTAAGGTGTCCTCTGACACCATTGTCTCTGGATCCCTACAACTTATAGTGCCTGTTGAGAATTAAAATCATGTACTTTTATGCTATTAGTTTAGTTTGCGTGTGGGAACATTAAACTGAGATTTAACATGAGTGAGCCTTGAGGAGGGATCACAGATCACAGCAGGAGTCTGATGGAACAAGGGTGAAACACAGGTTAGGAAGTTCTCAACAGCTGCAAGCAGTAAAAGCTGGCTGTTGGGACAATAAAGCAACAAACGTCGACTTTTGGGCATGGTATAGATACCACAAGGGAGCTTGGCTGATTTACAACACCAGATTGCATAAGGGGGAGGCACAGTCATTAAGCTTTGAAGTCAATAGTATAAAGATGTTCTGGAACTTGTAATGACAGACATCGGGGTAAAGACAGCCATGCTTTGCTGAAATCTGCGATCTCTCTCCGTAAGGGCCTTATGTAATTTTCTTTCTTTGTGTTATTTTGTATATTCATTTTGCATTAGAAATCATTGGACTTATTATCTTCCAAATTAAACTTGCATTAATCTTAATTTCCTGCTCTTCATCTGTTCTTTCTCACGACATCCGGACTGGGTGAGGTTGAGGCTGTGATAGCATTATTTTACCTCAACATGCCTTACAAAAGTATTCAGTCCACATCTGTCATGTTTTATTTTTACTTCATTATTTAGTGTTTTTGAAATATATTTGGTTTAACAAGTGGTCATAATCTATAATATTTTATAAGTGTCATTATAAGGTAAGTGATTATTGTCATATGAGACAATCTGCCGTTAACCAATATGTTGAGATCCAGCTGACTGCCGGCGCTATTCAATCGGGCTACTGCACCAAATTAAGTGGAGTGTAACATTTGGACAGTGACACCAACTCAAACACCGGCTTAAGCAGAATCCCTGTAGACTCTGTTTGAGAAGACTAATCATAACTCCAGAGTCCGGACGTTATAGTCATTGTCACTGTGCCCAAACTGCATGAAGACAGATGGAGCAGAGCAGTGAGCAGTGAAGGCAGAGCTAACATGGTTAGAGGATGCCTGGATGAGGTTAAGGCTGAACCTTCTACACCAGCAGTCATAAAAAATAAGTTATTGGCGAAGGACGAGCCACATCTTCATCCCCAGTTTGACACGTGGAAGAGAGTTTACTTAGTAACAGGATGTTAAGTCTGAGTGGTAAGGCTTGTCAAAAGAACTGAAAAACAAAAACATTTTCAGGAGCCCTGTTATGATGGAGCCATTGAATAAGGAGAATGAGACTGAGATTAACACCTCTGAAGAAGTGGGCCAATAGGAACCAGCTGGCTCTGATAAAGAAAGCTATGACAGTGTGAGTTGCAGCCAGCCCGGGTCCATACTTAAGGAATTGAGGATGAGACATGGTGGATGTAGATTTGTGGAGGGGTTTAATGTCTACTGAGCCTCTGAACGACTGTCAAGAGAACTGGTCTGGGGCCCAACTCAAGCAAGTGATGGTAAACAAGCCAATGTGCCATAGGCAGATCAGAGGAATTATGATATTATGATATTTACAATATGTCTTTATAACAAAACATTTTAAAAAACAGTCCGAAAATGATATATAGGCAAAAACAATAAGCTTATAATGGCCACCCCCCAAAACCAATTTACACTGGAGCAGAAATGAAGAGAGTTACCTTTATCATACATACAAAAATATAATTTAGGAAAATAATTACCATCAACAATAATAGCATTTTAGAAAAACAATAATACAGTCAATAGCTTGCTGCGGTTAATTATTTTCACATGATTGATAATGTTTAATCACATTTGTCTTAAATATGTTTTTACATTTATTAATGTTGTACAGTCTATGTTGTAGACTAACAGCCTGGTGAAAGCCATTGTCCTGGAAAAGGCCAACATCCTGATGATGCTGTCTTTTACCACCTTAGTGGCACAACAACCCCTAACCAGACAGTTGTTGGAACCCCACATTTTGTACCATGGGTACAAAATGAAAGGCCAGTACTTTCCAGTATTTTCTGGAACTTTCAAAATAAATCGCATTAACCTACTTCCAGCACAGCCAGGAAAAGGGGTAACAGCGAACTTCCTGTGACGTCAATGTCCAAATAAAATCACCGCTTTTGCAACAAGCTGACCTCTTCCACACGGGTCCCCAGAGGAACTGGATGGGGGACACAGTGCGCTAATGTCTCTTTGCTGGCAAACAGACATAACTCTCCATACAGGATCCAAGAGTATCATACGATCATGCGATCATATGCACTAAGTTAAGTAGGAATGAATTGCTGTTTGTGTATCCGGTGTTCATTCATCAACAGGGGTAATTGAGGTACAAGCGTTGGTTGACTTTCTCTCTGAAGTCTACAGAAGCAAACTGTGTTCCAGAGACCCTGTCTCTACGACGCACAGTGGAGCAGTTTTCCCAGTCTGAAGGAAGGACAATGGGACCGCATCACCGTGGTTACAGCAGTAACAGGCAGTTTGGCAAGCTGACAGAGCGAGCCGCCCCACCCCACAGCTACGGAGTTTAGCCGCAGTTAACCCTTTGTTCACTGTGGATGCTTTCTTCAAGCTTCGTTGCCCTGGACAACTTTTCCTCAGCACGGTTCATGTAAGAGGTTAAGTTTGGGAAGAGAGAAGTAATTTATAATTAAGTAATCTAAACATTTTTCATTTTATGACGTTTGGTTTTGTTTGTGTTGAAACTCAGCTATCTTAGTGCTAGTAGATTATCTGTTCAGCACATGTGCTCAGTTTGTGTGTTCTGTTTTTTTTTCAAGTTAAGACAAATTTATTTAAAGGGTGATTTTAAACACAAAATATTGGCCATAACACCCCGTCCACGCTTATGCATTTTAACCCTTTTATTAATAGTATTTTAAAGGTATATGTTAGATTCGGATGATAAGCTATAAGCTTCTTTTGTTAGCTTGAACTGCTAACAGCTAAGAAAATGTGCTTGCCTGCTAAAGATCATTTACCCAAAAAGGTTGTTAGTTTTCAATCCACTAAAATAATATTTCAGTCCTGTAGAGACTCACAATAAGAAACCCAAAATGCATTTAGAGAAGTTATACAACGGATGTTTATTAGTTTGGCGCTCAGACCCCAGAGGAAGACATGAATGCTGAGAATGACATGAACTTGAATGAACGTCTTAGAGTTAGAATTAGAATTGTCTTCTGCCCGGGATACTGCAGACTTGATGTTGATTGGTTGGAGCGGAGACACACGGAGGAGCCATTGGATGAAGCTGGAGGAGTGGGTGAGTCTCCCAGGTTGAATTTTCATTATCACTCCATTTCCCTTAATATATTATTTTACTAAACTTGATAACTAAGTAACACAATTAAGCCCATTTCTCAAAGATTTGGTTCTTATTCAAAATAATATTTCTTTAAATATTATTTTAATAAATAAAGGCAGCTAATTAAACATTAGTCTTCCTTATTCTTTAATTCTACTTCGTAGTTTAGTTGGATTGTTTTAGCATAGTAAAGAGTTTGTTGATTGCAATATGTTTTACTTTGAGATGACTTATTTTTGTTAATAAATTCTTGTATTTTAAGAAAGTGTGTGAGTTCATTCCATGTGTGTGCACAGTTTTGCTGTTCAATAATGTCAGAGCTTGGCTCATCCCTTTCAATTTTGTCCTAATACCACCGCCTTATTGGGATGGTATTCACAGGACAACCCTTAACAGATCAAAATATTATTTAATAAAATATTAATATTAAATAATATATTTATATTCATAATTACAACACAGTTTAGAATGGCATATGTAGGAATTGCACATGGTGTGATGTTGAGAAGGCTGAAAAAACAGACATCACGCCAGGTCCTGTTACTGAAATGGGGAAAGTAAGAAATCCAGTGGCCTCCAGTTCAGACACAGATAACATTTAACCCTAGTACCCAGAAGAAAACAGCACAGAAATGTGCTCACAACAAATGATAGAAACAGACCAACTGTAACCATAGGGACACGCTAGAAAAAAGGTTTGCTCCATTTCTGCAAGACTCTGACTCCACAAAGGAAAGCTAATTTTCAAACATCAATGAGAGGTAAAAGAACATATTGCACCCTAAACGGTTTCCTCCTCAACAGCTTCAGAAAGAGCCAGCCACCAGATCACAAATCCTAATGAGATTAAACCCCTTTTTAGAAAGAAAAACACCACAGGAATGAAGGGTACCACCTCCTGGATCTGGGGTCTGGTTGCCCATCTGGGATATCATTACCTGGACCTGGGAGTACAGAGTATGTATGGTGTATGGTGTCCATTCTTGGCTGGGTGGGTGGGTGGGTGTGAGTGTTTGTATGTGTACGCATGAGGGTGGGAACGTGCGATTGTGACTGTGCATCTTAGGGCCCCCATCAATTGTATTCTCTTTATCCTTCTTTCTCTCCTCCGAGGCCAGCTTTATGCAGGGGAAAGAGGGGGCATTGCCCCCTGAAACAAATGCCTGGTCCCCTCAAATCAATTCTCAATCGCACAAGCACAAGAGCCCACCTTGCCTCTCCCTCCTCCTCCTACACTTAAGGGCAAAATGTAGTTGCAAGTACTGGTCCTAGTGGACGTACACGCGGACTCAAAGTGGACATCTGACGAACATGTCCACACAAAGCGGTGTCAAACAATAACTGCATATGCTTAACATTATAGTGCTGCTAAAAACATTATGCAGCTTCTGGCGCGACGTTTCTTTAAAAAAAGGGCCGGAGAGGGGGGGATTTCAGTACTGCACCTGCTGAAAAACACTTGCATTTCCTTCCAATCAGCACCCATGCATGACTGCATAACGCATTGCCTACACGTTTTGTACTCATCAAAAGCCGTGATTTCAAAGCCTTGTCCAACTTTTGACTGATGTTTATCAGGTTTAATGAAGAAAACGAAATGGAGATATGCAACCAAACAGACAAATTAGACCATTTTACTAATTTCACTTAATTATTTTGATGTTAAAGCCTGAAGAAGAAAATAAAATGTATGGCCACAGGTATTTTTTCTGAATGTTTAGTAACTCTCAAAATATAAGTGTTGATAATAGAGACAAGCATACAGTATTGTATAATTACAACATGCTGGCCAAAACTCTGTTCTATCTAGGTAACACTTTAACTCAAGGAGCTCTTTTCATGCAAGCATTTGTACTCCAACAGTTGAGGAATCATTTTGCTCGGTAGTTAACATGACAGGCTATAATGGGCATTACAGGCTAATATATGCCGAAGGCAGAATGTAATGCTATATGATACAGAGCAGCAAACAGAAAATGATGGATAAATAGGAAAATGTTACTTAGCTGTCTATTTGATTTTATTAGCATAATAATAGACCCAATGTTAACATTAACTACCTAAAGTAGGTTTGGGATATAAAATTGAAGGTACCTCTTAAATTGAGCTACATGAAAGTGTGGTAAGTTATATTGATATTGGCAATGGTATATTATTTCAACCTGGAAAGACTCACGAATGAGAGAAACACAGAGATGGCAATTAGAGGAGTTTATTAGCTGATGTTTGATTTCTTTTGGTGCCCGGACCCCGGAGGAAGACACGGATGCTGATAATGATATGAGATTGAATAAACATCTTAGGGTTAGAGTTAGAGAAGTCTTTCCCCCCAGGATCTCGATACTGGTGGTGGAGGGGGGGCCTGAAGAAATAAGGGAGTCAGAAGGAGCTTGAAGCCTGATGATGGAGATGGGGTGGAGGAGGGTCGAAGCTCAGCTGAAGAGCAAGAGATTCTGCATGTGAAGTTCTTTTAAAGCAAAGCCTGGAGGGATGATTGGCTGAAGAGGAATGTGGATCAGGAGCTCATTGGTTGGAGTGGAGAACGTAGTGGAGTAGTTAGACGGAGCCAGAGGTGGAGGTGAGTTTTCCAAGTTGAATTTTTGTCAAAACTCCATTAGTGTAATGCTTCAACTCTGTCAGAAATATATACTTGTCATAATCTGCCTGTGTTTGGGGTTTTGAGTTTGTCAGTTAGTTTAATTTCTCCACAATGCCATGTTCTTCATTTGCTTTATTTCAGTTCTTCAGGTTTATTAGATTCATTCTGGCGTTTAGGTTTTTGTTACCTCCCTGATTTTCTATATTTTATGTTTTAGTTTGTATTTCCTTATAGATCTGGTTACCTTCTGTTTATGTTCTTTTGGCAGTCTCGTTGTTTACTTTTGTCAGGTTACTTAGATGTTTTTTAGATGTTACCTTAGGTAACTGAGATGTTACCTCCCTTCACTACCCTGCTACTACCCAATCTGTGTCCTTTGACCTGACTGTGTTTAGTCCTACCTGCACCTGTAAGGTTTCTTTTTTTCATTAATGAAATTCTTTCATCAGCTTGCCATGCTGCTCCCTCGCTCTATCCTGCACTGTGGTCCAACAACAACTTCCCCTACCATGACAACACTGTTTTCTAATTTTGATTACAAAGCATTGCAGAACATTGATTTATTTCATTTACAAATTTTGCAGCACAATGCCAAGAAAAGCGAGGGTATAAAAGTATAAATATAACCTGTTTTTTGTTTTATTTTAATTTTATAAATATTTTATTTACTTGCCTAAGCACCTGCTTCCAAAAGTATCTGTGCATGTTCTGACCAGCATCAAATTCAATTGGGATGTGGTACTGGTCTGATTTTATCTTTCTGGGTATCTTTTGTACTTTCCCCCTTCAGCATGAAGCTGTCTCTCAATGTCAAGTCAAAGCTTAACAAAGTAAAGGCTGCATCTCAGTGAATATAAGATGAACTCTTAACAGCATTTTGGGCATTTACTCTTCACCAATATAATTACACAGTGACAGTTGATTCACCAGTGACCATCACTGATGTCAAGTTGGACAGATTCTCTTTTTCAAAATAAATGAACTATTGATGTGAGTAAAAAGACAATTTTGAGATGTGGAGTTTTTACTTTTCTGCCACACAATAACAACTATTTTGATAGAATTTTCCCATGAATAATTTCTAAACACCGTCCAATGTTGTGAAAGCAGCCCAAATTTTAACAACCTGCCCAAAGCTATTATTTTCCAGCCCAATGTGTATGCCCCTACATATATGCATGCCTAATATCAGCCCTGCTCTTCTCTATCTCTTTCTCTCCCTTTTAACTGTTTGCCACACCTCTCTCCCTTTCTTTCTTCTTTTGTTTCCTTCTGCTTTCTTGTCCATTGCATTTGAAAATATCCCAAAGCAATTTCTATTAAAGTTTTTTTTTTTAAATGTATATATCAAGCAGAGCATTATAGTAAAAGCCGTAATGCTCCACTTGTAAAAGTAAATCTGTTGGGTTTCTCAGACAATTCTGAGAGCTACTCTGCCAGACACGACACATATAAGAAAATAAGAAAAAAACACCAACGTTCTCATTTTTGTTAATAATGACTGCTGATGCTCAACAAATGGCTAAAAACTATGGAAGCAAATCGTTATCATATTTCAAATGAAAAAGCATTTACAGAAATGCTTTTTCATTTTAAGAATGCGGCTGCATTATTTGACCCATAAATAAAATTAGTAATCAATCATCCTATTTGCATTTGCATTTTCTTCTTCATGACTGCACATTTTATGCCATAATCAAAAAGAAAGCAAAGCAGACATTGCTTTTTTGTTTTTGAGTTCTGGGCAGTACTTTGCGGGCAGACCACGAAAACAAAAAAGCAATGTCTGCTTTGCTTTCTTTTTGATTATGGCATAAAATGTGCAGTCATGAAGAAGAAAATGCAAATGCAAATAGGATGATTGATTACTAATTTTATTTATGGGTCAAATAATGCAGCCACATTCTTAAAATGAAAAAGCATTTCTGGAAATACTTTTTCATTTTCAAATTTTACATTTCAAATTGCATTCCGAGCTGCGGGCGCAGCAGAGTGATGTCAGAAGCCGCTCTTCCTCAGCTCTCTGCTGATTGAGCTACCCATCTTGTTCGGTAGGGGCCGCTGTGCACGTCTATATTGCATTACATTGCAAACGTGCCAAGAAATTGATTGAATTGCAGCAGGGCCGAGCTCAATTTGTGGCAGTTGCAGGCAGAACTGGTAGTTCCGGTGGCAGGCTGTGGCATCCTCGTGGCAGCCGTATGGCCTGGGACATCCAGCGTGTTTTTAAGCATTTATTTATAATTTTCTGTGAGTGACAATTCAGAATAGCCGCTCGTGCTCTATAATAAACCGGCTGTTTGTGCAATAAATCTTCGTCATCCTTTCAACACGTCACACATACACATAGTGCTATTTATTTTCCATGTCAAGTAAATACAATCACCTTATGTTATGGGTCTAAAGCTGTCTATTAAATAATAATCAATAATGAAATCATTATTTAAAGGTAACAGGCTATAACAACAATGACATCCCGTTTGCCGATAATCAGAATTGGCATCACTTCCGGTGGCAGCTCCACAGACACTATTAACAATAATGACAACCCATTTGCCAATAATCAGCATCAGCTTCCACAAAAACAGCAGCAACCGAAATGGCAAGCTTTTACGGCCTGTGTGGCACCTTCTCGCATCCTCGCGGAATCCCCTGCCACCCTGTGGCAGGCTGTGGCAGGTTCGGTGGCAGGTTGTGGCGGAACTGCCACAGTCAATGCAGACGTGCACAGCGCCCCCTACCGAGCAGGCTGGGTAGCTCGGTCAGCAGGGAGCTGAGGAAGAGCGGCTGCTGACGTCACTCTAATATCCACTCCTTGTCAAGCACAACTTGCTGCAAAAATAATACCAGCCACTAATTCACATTAAACATTAGATCTGTGTCAGAAAAATCATTTTTATTCAATGAGCATCTTGAAGTAATGCTTTTAACAGAAATATAGTTAGAAGAACATAGTGAGACACCTACACTGATAGAGTCAACACCTCCCAATAACAATTTTCTAGATGAGATCAGGGAGCATAGGAGAGGGGTGGCCACCTTGTTTCAAGATTCACTAAAGTGAAAAAAGTGCTCTTGGGTAAATTTTACTGTTTCGACTATTTAAGCTGTACAGTGACAGGGTCCTGCTCGAGCCATGTTTATGAACGTTTACAGGCCTCTAAAACCCAAAACAAACTGTTTTAATGATTTCAATTACCTATCTGTGATATTTGTTAATTACGAGTGTTTAATCATTGTGGGAGACTTCAACATCCATGTTAACAAACCCCAGGACACAGAGGCAAACAAACTGTGATACACTGAAAAAATGTTGGCTTGATTCAACATGTTAAACAGCCAACAAACAAATGGTTACCTATTTTTTGACATGATCATCAGCTAGGTTCTGAACATTTCAAAGGTTTTTGTAATGAATGTGGCCCTATCTGTCCTTTTAAAGCGTAATTTCCATCAAATTATTTAATTAGTAATTTAAAAAAAACTTTTTTAAAAGACAGTGCCCCTAAGCCTTTAACAACTTTGTGATCCACTCTGTTCTGTAACTCTGCTGGTAGATAACATCCATTCTAAAATTTTAGACATCAGTGGGTCCATTGCTCCAATTAAGGTGAAGGTTGTCTTTGGTTAGAAGAAATCTCTGTGGAGAAATGCTCCACTGGTAAAACTGGACTGATTATTCAAGTACAGTTCAGTGGGAAGGACCAGGATGAGTGGTGCCGGTTTGTCCTGGCACCACATAAGAGAAGACAAGACATCATTTTAAAGGAATGACCAGTAAGTCGGTGAAAATGACTGATGTTTACATCTGTGGTAAATGCCAGATTATCACTTTGCCTCGAATAGTCTTTGTGACATAGTGGGATTTGCAAGGATTCAGACCAATGGAGTGAACCTGCTTGTGGGTGTTCAATCAACCAGCTGTCTTTGACCCTATTTAACTATGCTTTGTTGTCAAATTTAACCCTTGTATGTTGTGGTTAATCAGCTGATTCTGAAAGGTCCAGCAGTTGACACCAATGTATCCTACTCCAGAGATTCTACTAGCTATGCTAGGTGGGCAATAATCCCAAGCAATCTTACTAAAGTGGATGTGATTTTTAATCAAATAATAAAAAGGCTAATCTAAGGCTAAGACCCTGGAAAATAATAAAATATCCATGAAAAGTGAGCAGGATACAGGAACCCTTTCAGATCAGAGCCAGAATTATCATAACTCTAGCAAGGGTACTCTGTGTCTGTTTTATTTAGGAAACAGTTTTATTTAGGTGTATCCCAGAATTTGAAGACTGTCTCCCTTTCTACTCTGATATCCTTTACAGACAGTTCCCCTTTGTCCCCTGCTGAAGACCTATCATGTGACTCCAGGAGGGAATTAAACTAAACCCCTTTAAAACTCAGCACGTGCCTTTCATTATTTAACCAGTCAGAAACTCAGAATTTAAAGTTAAAGACACCAAATAAAAAGAAGAAAAACTCCCAGAAGTTTTGTGTATAAAATAAAAATGTGATCAAAAAGGATTAAGTTATATTAGAATAAGGTAATCGGATACAAGAATCAAATGGTTATATGAAAAGGTTGACAAGTTATTTTCCCCAAAATACTAGCAAAAGCTCTTTAATTCCCTTTTGTGAGGGATTTGTAATCGTCCTTTTTCCCCAACAAAACTCCAAAAAACACCACTATCAGCAGTGCTCTAAGCATATTTATGAGTTGATAGCATGATTAACATATAAGGAGGGATTTAATACACACAAAGCAAAGTCTGTAGGGCAAGGAGGGGGTGGCCGTGGCACTGCAAGGACTTCCTTTCTGGTCTCCTCGGCTGTATGTCACTTTCACTGTCGTACTGGATACAGATCGCAGAAGGCTTTTCTAGCTCTCGAGGGACCCTGGACGCCCCCACATGGATTGCATCTACTAGACTTCCCCTCGTTGCCCTCAACTGGTGCCAGGAGAGGATTGAAGAACTTGGACCAGGGAAGCCTCTGCACAGCTGGCACAACTTGACGATATATCGAGACTACTGAAGAAGGGTATTTCAATAGGTTAACTTTAAATTTTGACCAGCTATCTAAAGATGTGAAGTATGAAACACACAGAAAAGGATGGGAAGGACCCTCAGACGTGACAGCCTGGGTGCAGTTAATGCAGGTAATATAGAACCAAACTGTCTCACTGGTGGATCTGTGTGACGTTCCCAGAGAAGCGGGAATGTTAGGAACAAATTTGTATAACTATTCAATGTGTATGGATGCTTGAGGCAGCCGTGAAGTGAGGCAAAAGCAAAAAACAAGAGAATATTTTGTGATCTTGAAGGTGAGGTCCCCATTGGCACCCATAGCCAAATGAATAGACATGCACACTAGACCAAACTCTACCGGTACGGCTAAGGTGACAATGATTTTTGTGTCATATATATGTGTTTACTAAGTAGGAGCAAATCTCACCGTCATCATAGAAAAACAGACTCATACCCCTGGAAAGACTACAACTACACATAGTACTTTGATAAGACCTGAAGAATGTGGCAGTGTGGCCTGCTATAAGGACAGGGTATTATGTGATAAGGATGTGGAGAGGGTTGGATCCTAGATCACGCCACTTCTCTCCTCTTTATCTAATCTTACATAAGGATTGGGTAACTAGTTGATCAGAACCCCATCAACTGAAAGATGCCGGTAAAGGCCCTTTGGGGATGCAGTAGAATGCATCTGCATCTGCAACTGCATACAACCTCCTCTGATTTGGATGAATTTTATGGCTACAATGAACACCCACCATAGAAACTACTTCAACTATGGAAATTGATAAAGGTAGGGACATCTTATGATAAAAATAAAGAATCTTCTGTAAAAACAATAGTTAGAATTTAAATAATGCTGATAGGTGTCTCAGCTCTATGTATTATTATCAACTAGATTGGAATAGAGCCATGGAATCAAATTTATGCTTTCAACCTTTTTAGTGTTAAGTATTAAGGGCTCTGAATTGGGAAACTTTTGGGCTGCAGATTACATTGTGAAAACTGGAGGACTTGGTTGGTAGACTGTTGGAATCCGGACTGAGACCATTTTCATATCAAATATTTGGAATTCCAGTTTATTATAAGCATTTTTGGTTATGTTTTTTTCTCTTTTGCATTTTTGGATCTCTAGTTCACCTATATCGGATATTATTATTTTTATGGGATTATATGATTTACATTGACTATAAAATTTCTTTTGACAACCTGGATTTACATGTTTTTTGGATTACTTCCCGTTTTCCACCCAACGTTTACTCAGCTTGTCTCAGGAAGACGCTGCCAAGATGGTAGGAACCTTTCTCTCAGTCCACCGCCAAGTATTACACAAAAAAACATCATCAGCCTAACTTTTTATTGACTTTTTCACATTGTTTTAGTTCTTCAATGGCAGTAAAAAGACTGAGTGATTATGTTAAAAGAAACTGTAGGAGGTTTTGAAGAGTTGCCATTATAAACACACATGGACAGATGATTTCTGAAGAAAAGGATACAAAAAATGTCTTCTGATCCAATAGACATAGTAATGCCTCAGGACCAAAGTCTTACCGTGAGCATTACCAGTATGAACAACAGCTCCATTCTGTTGTTCATACTGGTAATGCTGATTACCAATTAAGGACTGAAAATTGAGGTTTCAGACTCACTTTAGCCTCTGGTCCACAGGCTTGCCTCTTGGCAGCCAGCTGGTTCTTCAGGTCTCTGATCTCAGCTTCTAGAAGCTGGATAACTTCCTCATAGTCCTGCTCAGCGCTGTTGGCCTGACGCTGCACTGCCTCAGCCTCAGCTGCTTGCAAGCGACTCTTCAGACGGGAGTTCTCCTCTACAGTCAAACAGGCTTTCTGCAAAGTTCACCACCGTATGTTGCGGTTAAGGTTTTCATGTGTTGTTCTGATGTATCGAAAATAACTAGTTGGAAATTACATTCTGCAAGTATATGGTTTAACATGTCAGCAGCTTTAAAATTGGTTTTAAGCTCAGGATATGCAATTTCTTCTCTGCCCTCTCACCTCTGATGTCTTATGCAGCTCCTCCTCCAGGCTTTTTTTGCTCTGTTCCATGTCTTTCAGAATCACCTGCCAAGAGAAGAAACAAATCAGTCAAGCAATGTTCTTCAGTTTGTATGTCAAGCTTTTTACAGAGAGAACTGCATTTACAGCACCTTGCAACACTAAATATTTTCACATTACACAACACAAACTTTCATGTGTTTTATAAGGGTTTATGTCATAGTCCACCACAAAGTAGTGCAGTGGTTCTCAAGCCTGGACCTTATAGCCCACAGCATGCTCGATTCAAAGGATAGTATTACCTCTCAGCATGCTATCAGGTACTGTTAATCACCTATTCATTTAAGTCAGCTGTGTAGCAGCAGGAAAACACCAAAAAACATGCGGGGCAGTAGGCACTAAGTACCAGGATTTGGAACAACTGAAGAATAATTGAAAGGAAAATTAAACATGGTTATCAAACGTTTTACAAATAAAACACAGAAAAGTGCAGCACACATTTTCATTTAGCGCCCCACCTGAGTCAATACAGCGGAACCACCTTTTGCTGCAATTCTAGCTACAGGTCCTCTGGGGGATGTCTCTACCAGTTCTCGACAAAGTGACCTTTATCAACAACATTTTCTAGGAACGCAGGCATCTTTTGAAGAAAGATGGATTTTGTCTTAATAAATCAGTAGTACAACTCATCACTTTCAACTTTTTTTTATTCTGTGCATCAGCCTCTGCCACATTTAAAAGATGACAAGAAAGTCCACAACTAGTAAGATGGCGCTCTGAAGGACAACTGCAGACTCCTGAGATAAGGGTGAACCATGGAGGACAAAGGACCCAGAAAAAGACTTCTATACCACCACAACACGTAGAATTTTCCTAGACTCCAGCAGAACAAAAAGTCCCCCCCCATAGAGGACCCCGAACCTCTGTACCCACAGAAACCCACCCACGCACCCCCTTTCTCCTACATTTTTTTCACATAACCTCCATCATCATCCAGTGCTAAACCAGCATCTATCAAACGTTGCCAAGCTCTCCCACCTCCTATACATCATCACTGCATATCAGATTGACAAGTATGTTTGTGTTCAGGACATTCCAGAAACAATTGATATATACAGGGTTTAGACTGTAAGATTACCAGCTGTGATTATTCCCAGGAAAAACATGTGCCCCCATGGGAGAATGGTGTAAAATCTTTGTGCTAATACGTAACAGAAGAAACAAAGCTAATAAGGTAAGAAACTGTAGACAACAAATGTGGCAACTTGCCACAGAAATAATACCAGCCAATAAGTCATGTAAATTGGTTTTGTTAAAAATTAGATCATTGTCAGGAAAAAAAGTTTCATAAATGTTCTGTATAGGAAGCAATTTTGCAGGCATCACTATCAAAGTACGATGTAACAGAGAGGATCTCCATCCCTTCCAGTCTTTAACATGGCAAAATGTGATAAAATCTTGAGGGGTGTGAATTTTTAATTGTTTAACTCTTTACTGTAGCTAAGCACGTCAGCTGATAAGAGGTTCCGG
Source organism: Girardinichthys multiradiatus (assembly GCF_021462225.1). Taxonomy (NCBI): domain Eukaryota; kingdom Metazoa; phylum Chordata; class Actinopteri; order Cyprinodontiformes; family Goodeidae; genus Girardinichthys; species Girardinichthys multiradiatus. The sequence goes on from NC_061818.1 coordinate 1,889,104, forward strand.
AAACAGATTTGCTCATTGCAGAGGAGTATTGACAGTATAAAGATAGGTTGTCAGAGAGAGCAAGTTCACCTTGAGCTGCTTCATCTGGGTCTGCAGCTGCTTCACCTCAGTCTGAAACTGCTCCATCTCCTCACTGCTGTAGCTGCACTCTGATTCGTAAGTCTGCAGATGCACACACAGTCATAAACATGCATCATGAGACCGTTCTTTCTGTCCATGTTTAATTGTGATCCCTTTTGTGTGTTCTCTTGACTTTAATCCATGCACCTCTCTCCAAGTGTTCTGTTGTTTTGGGTGCGGCTTATTAGTCATATGCTTTGGGTTGCTGCTGGCCCTGAAAGGCTCTGAGGTAAACTTACAAGTGAATGAAATGCTGATGTGTCCATCAAACTGGATGCTTCATGATAGGAGAAGGTGAAGGGACCTGATCCTAAACCCAACTCCTCTAGGTCCTCCTGGAAGAGGTTCTGTGAAGCTTCGACAAAGTCTAAGAGCAAAAAGATAAAATAATTGGTGCTGAAAACACTGGAAAAGTAAGACAAATTTTAATGACGTGTTTTACACATGTCATAAGTTTTGAAACATGTTCAAATTCATGCTTCAGTAGAAAATGATAACGAAAACGATATGTTGCTACTTTGTAAAAGAGCTTTAAAACATGATTTACTGTTGTTTTAAACAAGACAAAATCTTTTGAATTTACTGTAGGGAATATACCAATACTATTGTCTCATATAGTGTTTAACCTCAACAGAATGTATTGTAATTTCACCCTAAAAACAACAAAACAAAATTACAGATGTACGCTCTAAAACTAACACCAACATTCATGTCCAACTCTACGCTTATGGTCCACTTGTGATAGTGCAAGGACAGCAACCCAGCCATTAGTGGTGTTAAGCATGCTCAAGTCATTTGCAGGATTCAGCACGGTGGAACGGCGGTGGGAGAACTGGGTCCCCTGTGAGTGCTTTGAGATGGGGGAGGGGTTCATGGTACCATCCACTGGTCTTTGATAAGAGTAACAATATGTACTGTGTTGTTAGTCTCCAAAGGTCTCCATAACATTGTAAAAAATGTCTAGATATTTGGCTAGTTGCTTTAAAAACAAATGCCGGGCGGTTAAGGATATTTGCTGGAGTGACAAAGTTACAAAGTTGGCAACACAGTGAAAATCTCGCTCACTCTTTTGCATCGTCTACAGATGAACTACAGACACTTCTCAAACATACAGTTTCCTCTTAATTAGCTTCTTAACTCTCCGTGTTTCAGGCTGTATTTCTAAACACCTCACCAATGGTAAAAATATTAAACCTTAAATACCCTTCACAACAGTAAATCATGCTTTAAAGCTCTTTCACAAAGTGGCACCATGTCACCTGTGCTCCTAATATAAATAACACATGAAGAACTCTGAATGGTGTTCTTATATATACTGAGAATTCAATCCTATAAGACTCACAAATGAAAAACACAAAGAAAGGCTATTAGAAGTTTATTTTTTATATACATTTCTTTGGCGTTCAGACCCCAAGGGAAGACCTGAACACTGCGAATGATGAAGGTTTAAATGAATATTTTTAGGATTAAATTAGAGATGTCTTCCCCCCGGGATCCGACTGGTGGTGGAGTGGAGGCCTGAAGGATTGGGTTGTTGTGAGTCCAGAAGGAGGAGATAGGGTGGAGGTGGGTCAAAGCTCAGCGGAAGAGCGAGAGAATCTTGCCATTGAGGATCTTTAATGTGAAGCCTTGGAGATGATTGGCTGAAGAGAAGGTGCGGACTTGACGGTGATTGGATGGGCGGAGATGCACGGAGGAGCCATTGGACCGGCTGAGGTAGGAGGGAGTCTTCCGGATTGAATTTTCATCAAAACGTCATTATACAGTACTGTGGAAAAGTTTTAGGCAGGTGCAAAAACATGCTGTTGTCTAAGAATGCTTTCAAAAATATAAATAATGATTGTTTATATTTATAATTTACAAAATGTAAAAGGAGCATACAAAAGAAAAATTTTAATCATATCAATATTTGGTGTTGCTAGTCTTTGACCTTCAAACCAGCATAAATTCTTCTAAAAACGTCAGGGATTTTGTAAGATTGTAGTCAGGTATAGGACAAACCAATTATCCCAAACAGGTGCTAATGCTCATTAATGTCACATGTAGTTTGAAAGACTGTCATTAACTGAAACACAAACAGCTGTGTAGAAGGCTTTAAACGGAGTGGGAAACAGCCAAACTCAGCTACCAAGCTGAGGTTGTGGAAGACAGTTTCATGTCACAGGTCACACAGCAACATGACACAATGTAGTTATACTGCATTAGCAAGGTCTCTCCCAGACACATATTTCAAAGAACACTGGTGTTTCAAGATGTGCTGTTCAAGCTCTTTTGAAAAAGCACAAAGAAAGGGCAACGTTAAGGATTGGGATGCAGTAGTCGGCCAAGAAAACAAGTGCAGAAGATAAAAATTACTTCAAGCTTATTTCCATTCAAATACGGAAGAAGTCCAGCAGTGCCATCAGCTACAACTGGCATAAATCAGTGGAATTCAGGTACACCCAAATATATTCTGCAGCAGGACAATGTCCCCCAAACTCACAGCCAAGGGCATTAGGATTTATCTTCAACGTAAAGAACAAGAAGTCCTGGAAGCGATGGTATGGCTCCCACAGAGTTCTGATATTAAAATCATCAAGTGTGTCTGGGATTACATGAAGAGACAGAAAGATTGAAGGATGCCTACATCTACAGAAGATCTGTGGTTAGTTCTTGCTTGGAACAACCTACCAGCCAAATTCCTTCAGAATCTGTGTGCGAGTATACCTACAAGAAGTGGTGCTGTTTTAAATGCAAAGGGTGGTCACACTAAATATTGATTTGATTTAGATCTCCTGTTCATTTACTGCATTTTGTTACTCGATGAAAATAAACAGTTTACTGAGTTTTTTTTTTAAACCTGCCAAAACGTTTTGTACAGTACTGTACTGTACTTAATTACAGATCAGGATCAGCTAAAATTGGTATCGGCAGGTCAAAGCTTTACAAGAACTGGAGATTGGAAATCAGCCACATAACTGATTGGTGCATCACTAATGCAAACAGTATTAAAGTAACAACGGGTTTGAGCTATTTTTTACTGCGATGAGTCGGACCCTCAGTGAAACGAAGAGCAAATAGGTCTTGGATTAGACCATCTAAATGCAAACACAATGGAGAGCACAGAGAGAATGTGATTGCTTAGTTCTTACTGTATATACAGTGTATGATGCCAACTACACCTCTACTTGTTGAAGGATACGCAACACAAGTGGGACCAAGTTATTGTATTGCATGTCACAAGTAAGTCTCAAATCTTTCTCAAGTAAATCCCAAGAGAAGACATGAAAGTCCCGTGTCAGGTCCAAGTCCAGAATTATAAATTTCTAGTGTTAAACAACTAATTTAACCAACTATGTAATTTAATCACAGAGTAATAATTAATAATTTATAGATTTATAAATTATCTTAAAAAGGTGTTTTTGTTTCCCAGAACAATAAGCAAGACAAACTAAACTTCACAAATGGCAGAAGATCAGCATCGATTTTGCTTTTTCCAGTAAATATTCACTCAAGCAAATTAAATAACCAAAGAATTAATGAACAGCAACAGCACAAGCCTGCTTTCACATTTCATGAGTGACATGAGTTAGATTAAAATAACAAACTTAATTATTTATACAGCTGTATAGACATATTTAGTAAATTAGAATCTGTGTTCCAATTAGTCTTGTGTGTCCGAAAAAAGTATCTGTTGAAAGTAACAACCTTTAGGTAGGTATTAAACATACTTTTCACTAAGTCCAAATTTCTTTATTAAAGTGTTTTTTTGGTCTGATGTAACTTTCTAATCTGAAATGTTGCGTTTTCATTAGCTGCAAGCTGAAACTTATTAAAATAACAGAAATAAAGACTTGAACACATCGGTCTTTGTGGTATTCATCTATATAATGTGTTTTACTTAGTGAGGGAGTTCCTGAAACAAATTACTTTTTCATTAATATTCTAATTTATTGAATATAACGGCATGGACGTGAAGCATTCGTGTGCATTTATATTATGTGTATATATACCTAAATCTGACTCTATCCCAAGACTTGTAATTGAGTAGAAGTCCACACTTCTACTAAGCAACAAAGCCAGAGAGCAAACATACAGCAAACCCTAGCAACATGGCAAAGAATATCAATGAGCAGGAATTGTCCTGAAATCAGTCTGTGTTCTTGGACTCTCTGTGAAAGGTAAAAATGGTGGAGAAATCCCATGAAGACAAACACAACATCGGAACTCATACATGCTCAAGCGCAGGTCTACAGGCACTGTTCTTGCCTGTAAAATATAACCAGCTTTTGTTGTATTTAAAGAATAACAGGTAAAACAGGAAATTCATCATACGTCTACACGAATCTTTTCCTTTGACTGATCACCTGGATACAAACAGACACATCATGCTTCCACAGGGTGACACTGAACAGCAATGTCACAGCCAGTCAGCAACATGGCGTAGTTACGCAGAGCCTATGATTTGACAGCATCTCGACACACATTTCTGCCCCTATTGCTGACAAACCTGGATGCATGCTTAGCTTGTTTCAGTGTGTGAGTTTGAGCATACATGTGCCTCACCTCCATACGCCACAGTGCCTTGTGGATCAGGGGTCAGGCTATGCCTCAGCTTCTTCCTCTTCTCTTCACTGACATCCAATCCAAGAAAGGACAAAGCCTGAGACAGAGAGACATTAATATAAAGACAGACCAAAAATACATATAAATACATAAAAATACATACACTCACAGCCTTATATCTCTAACACAGTGATGTTTACAGAATAAATAAGGAAATAATCAGCTTTTTTTTACCTTGGTAAAACTAAATAAAAGTCTTTACAGGGCAGGAACTGTCACGGAGTAACATTTTTGGACTTTGTGGCTTTGTGTTTGTTTACCTTTTGCTTAGATTTTTCTATTTTGGTTTTTGTATCATGTTTTCTTTTCTCCCTCTTCCGCCTCCTAGTGTTTACTTCTTAAGTTCTTTTATGGTGGTTTTCTTATTACTTTGTATGGTTTATTATTATTATTATTATTGTAATTATTATAGTTCTTGGTCTTCCCTGGATTCTCTAGTTTTATTTCTCTTTAGTATCTTTGTGTTTTATTATTTGTTCCTTTGCACTCTTCTTGTTTACTAGCTTATTTTCTGTTTCCTTTCCAGTTAATTCAGTCAATGTGGTTAGGTTAGTTTACTTTTGTATTAAGGTTTTCTTTATGGGTTCTTTGTTTGTTCTCAGGTTGTTATTGTTGTTCCTATGTTCCCTCTAGTTTCTCTGTTCACTTTAGTCAAGATTATTCTAGTTTTCTTATTCCCCATTTGACTATTTATCTTTGTCTATAGGTTTGCTTGGTCTGTGTTTCTGTTTGTTAGTTACTTTGCCCGTCCTCAGTCTTTGTATTTGTTTCACCTGTTCCTTCTGCTTCCCTGCCTCCTTGTCACACCTGTTCCCTGTTCTGTTGATTATCTGCCTTTGTTATCTCACAGTATATAAGTTGGTTTTGTGTCTTTGTTCATTGCTGGTTCCTTGTGTTCATCACACCTTGTTCTCGTCCATGATTATGCTTTGTTTTTTTTGCATTACCTTGCCTTGGGATCTTTTGCCACGCCTTGCCTTGGGAAACCTGCAGTGATTTTTTTGTAAGCTTTGTATCTAGGCTCTGGTTCGTTTCCTGTAGTGTTTTTGCTACGTTTCTTGACCTTATGAATAAATCTTTGAATTACAAAGATGATCCTGCTGAGCTCGTCTGCACTTTGGTCGGATCCAAAATCACATTGTGACAGGAACAATAGCAGACAGCTGCTATGTGTTTCTGTTTGTGATGGACAGCTGCTACTGGGCTGCTGTTACACTACTGTGGGGAATAAGTGCATGATGTCTGGGTTTACCTCCTGCACCTGTTGCCCCCGCAACCTAATCTCTGATAAGCAGAAGACAATGGATGGATGCATCTAACATGAATTACAGATATATTTTCTATATGAAAATCAGACTACTTAATTTCTTTCATTAAAATATCCCATGTTTTGCCTATTGTTCAGCATCTAAAAGTAAAAAAAAAAAAAAAAAAAAGGAAAAAGTAATAAGTATTTGGGTTTTTATTTTAATATAAATATTTGGTGGCCTGTGAGCACCTTCAAATTTACAAAATTTACTTGGCAAAACATTTGGACACCTCTGGCAATCATGCACAGTCAAGCTAAAAATGGTAATAAATGGGCACTCCAATTTCTATTCTCCTTTGACTACATACAGTGCCATTGAAAATTTTTTAGCAGGAGTGTCATATTAATTTTGACACTCAAGTAACTTCAAAGAATGTTGAAAGGAAGAATTGGGTACACAAGTTACAGAGAAGCCATACATGTTTAAAGCCATCAATAAGGTTCTGTCATGATTCAGGCTATTTGAGTGCTCCTCTTATGAATGCCAGAGTTCTTTTAAATTGGTTATTTTTATTTGGTAGGTTTCCTGACTCAAGCCTGTCTTTAAAACAAAGGCCATACATTTTTCAATAGGACTGAACTCAGGATCAGTCCAAAAGCTTAAGGTTAGCTGATTTTATCCCTTCTAATAACACTTGTGTTGGGTGTTTGGAATCTTTGTCCAGTTTGATAACAATAAACATTCCACTTATTCCACAACATTCCATCTATCTGTTGATTTGTGAAGATAGAAAATACAGAGTTAATCCTCCCTTTTAGTAAATGGTAAATGGCTTGCACTTGTATAGTGCTTTTTCAAGTCTGAGGACCCCAAAGCGCTTTACACTACAATCAGTCAACCACCCATTCACACACTGACAGTATGGAAGCAAATCGTTACTATATTTAAAATGAAAAAGCATTTTCAGAAATGCTTTTTCATTTTAAGAATGTGGCTGCATTGTTTGACTCATAAATGAAATTAGTTATCAATAATCCTATTTGCATTTTAATTTTCTTCTTCAAGACTGCTCATTCTTTTACTTAATTAAAATGAAAAGGAAAAAGACTTTTGAGATTTATTTTTTAAAATATGCCCCAGCAAATAGATACCAAAATTCAATTTGAAATGTAAAATTTGAAAATGAAAAAGCATTTCTGGAAATACTTTTTCATTTTAAGAATGCGGCTGCGTTATTTGACCCATAAATAAAATTAGTAATCAATCATCCTATTTGCATTTTCTTCTTCACGCCTGCACATTTTATGCCATAATCAAAAAGAAAACAAAGCAGATATTGCTTTTTCGTTTTCGTGGTCTGCCCGCAAAGTACTGCCCAGAACTCAAAAACGAAAAAGCATTCCGAGCTGCGGGCGCAGCAGAGTGACGTCAGCAGCCGCTCTTCCTCAGCTCCCTGCTGACCGAGCTACCCATCTTGTTCGGTGGGAGGCGCTGTGCACGTCTGCAGTGCATTACATTGCAAACTTGCCGAGAAATCGATTGAATTGCTGCAGGGCCGAGCTCAATTTGTGGCAGTGGCAGAACTGGTAGTTCCGGTGGCAGGCTGTGGCGGAACTGCCACAGTCTGCCGCAGGGTGGCACGGGATTCCGCGAGGATGCCAGAAGATGCCAGACCGGCCGTAAAAGCTTGCCAATGTGGTTGCCGCTGTTTTTGTGGAAGCTGATGCTGATTATCGGCAAATGGGTTGTCATTATTGTTATAGCCTGTTACCTTTAAATAATGATTTCATTATTGATTATTATTTAATAAACAGCTTTAGAACCATAACATAAGGTGATTGTATTTACTTGACACCGAAAATAAATAGCACTATGTGTATGTGTGACGTGTTGAAAGGATGACGATTTATTGCACAAACAGCCGGTTTATTATAGAGCACGAGCGGCTATTCCGAATCGTCACTCACAGAAAAATATAAATAAATGCTTAAAAACACGCTGGATGTCCCAGGCCATGAAGATGCCACCGGAACAACCAGTTCTGCCTGCCACTGCCACAAACTGAGCTCGGTCCTGCTGCAATTCAATCAATTTCTCGGCACGTTTGCAATGTAATGCACTGCAGACGGGCACAGCGCCCCCTACCGAACAAGATGGGTAGCTCGGTCAGCAGGGAGCTGAGGAAGAGCGGCTGCTGACGTCACTCTGCTGCGCCCGCAGCTCGGAATGTTTTTTCGTTTTCGAGTTCTGGGCAGTACTTTGCGGGCAGACCACAAAAACGAAAAAGCAATGTCTGCTTTGTTTTCTTTTTGATTATGGCATAAAATGTGCAGTCATGAAGAAGAAAATGCAAATGCAAATAGGATGATTGATTACTAATTTTATTTATGGGTCAAATAATGCAGCCACATTCTTAAAATGAAAAAGCATTTCTGGAAATACTTTTTCATTTTCAAATTTTACATTTCAAATTGAATTTTGGTATCTATTTGCTGGGGCATATTTTAAAAAATAAATCTCAAATGTCTTTTTCCTTTTCATTTTAATTAAGTGAAAGGATGAGCAGTCTTGAAGAAGAAAATTAAAATGCAAATAGGATTATTGATTACTAATTTCATTTATGAGTCAAACTATGCAGCCACATTCTTAAAATGAAAAAGCATTTCTGAAAATGCTTTTTCATTTGAAATATGGTAACGATATGCTTCCATATGACAGTAGTAGGCTACATCGTAGCCACAGCTGCCCCTGGGGGAGACTGACAGAAGTGAGGCTGCCATACAATCGGCACCACCAGGCCCTCTGACCACCATCAGCCAAGGCAAGGCGGGTGAAGTGTCTTGCACAAGGACACAACGACTAAGCCCGAAGGAGTGGGGATTCAAACTTGCAACCCACCGATTACAGGACGAACCCCTTCCACCAACACCACCATCGCCCTTTTCTTCATTCCACCCATTCAGTGTAATGCACTGGGACACCAGGCAGTGAAACAGAGCCTCAGCATGACGGTACCACCACTACCTTTGACAGTTTTTACATTGTTCTTAGGTTTGAAACTCTCACCTTAACTCTTCCATACATTTGTGTCAATGTGGCAGAACAGCTCAATCATTGTCTCATTCAGCTTCCTTCTTTCCATCTTAAAGTTTATGATAAGCTTTTTTTGATAAAACCACTTCAGTTGCATTTTTTATAACTTTATAAATCAATAGTAGAAACAAGGAATCCCAACATACCTAACCTACTGCAGTATCGTTCAGCTACAGCAATCTATAATTCATCTGTGTCTATTACTTTTGCAAACCACCTAGTAGACCAAGAGAGAATTATTTCTGTATTTGTTGTTTAATCTCTCTCTTCTCTTTATAATCCCACTAATGAATTGGTAGATTAGGGACAACCTACAGCTGGGCAGCATTTGGGAAAAATTAAATTCAAAGTTAAATACTGGTAACAAAATATACAAAGGGCAGACACAGACAGTTGCAGAGAACAGAACTCATCAGCAGATAGTTGGGTTGCTGAAGGGCAGGGCAGAGGAGGTGGACACAGTGGAGAGAGAATGTGCTGCTCATAGCATAAAAAGAACATATAAATGAGCAGAACCAAAGAACCAATGAGAGAGAGTGAGCCTGTGCACAAGATGTTAATTATGAGATAAAGACAACTCTGGGTGTGGAGGGACTCAAAAGTGCTACAACTGTCCAAATAAGTTAAAATGCAATGAGATAAATTCTTAGTCAGGACTTTTGACTGGTTTGCTCAGGGAGGGCTGCTTATTTGACATGAATATAACTCAAAAGATCTCATAACAGTCTTAAATTTGACTTTTGTCTGAAGTGGAAAGTATTTAATTTGCATTCAGTCCTGCATTAAAGATTACATTTTAATTATTCATATCAAACATATATATCAAATGGTTTTGACACGTGGCGTAGCGGTAGTGTGCGACCCATATATGGAGGCGTCAGTCCTTGATGCAGCTATCCCTGGTTCCTGTCCTGACCCTGGTGACCTGTGCTTAAAGTGTACTCTCTCACTTCACCCCGCTTCCTGTCTGCCTACTTTCAAAACGAACAAAAAATAAAAAATAAAGGCCACTAGTGCCGAAAAAGATCTACAGGCTTGGTAAGATGATTACTATATGCAATCAAGAAATGCAATGTACTTCTGCATAGCAGCCTTTCATGCTCTTAGAAAAAACAACTTTGTTTTTGCACAGATTTAACAACAAAGACATGTTTTAATTCAGTGGCTGCATCTTTCGAAGTATGTATTTTAAAACCATTTACGTTGTGTCACTTAACTATCATAGAGACCATCTGCATTAAGGACATTGAGTTTCCTGTCGGCCTCTTTGTTTTGTGTACATTGTGTAGTTATTTCAGTATTATCGCCTTAATGTTTTACCCTTCTAAGAGCCATTGAAGTCTTTACACCACCAACTTTCTCCAACAAGGAAACATACCTTAAGTCTTACATAAACTCTGTTACATCCTTGTATTTGTGTCTTTGTTATAACATATGTTGTCTGTAAAAGTATTAATACCCCTAAAATCTTTTCACATTTTGTCTAATTATATAAAAAAATCGTTTTTATGAAATTTTATTTAATAGACCAGCATGTGCATTTGTATTCAGTGTCCCTTCAATACCCCTAAATGAAATACAGTGTAACTAATTTTTAGAAGAACTTTTAGAAGTCACACATTTGGCACCTAGAGCCTACCAGTAGATAATTGAATCTGAGTCTAACTGCAGCTGTTCTGTTTCTGACCTCAGAGGTTTGTTAGAGAACATCAGAGAACATACAGCATTATAAAGACCAAGAAACACAGCAGATAGGTCAGGGAGAATGTTGTGGAGAAATTTAAAGCAAGGTTAAGTTCTAAAACAATGTCACAAGAGAAAGTTGCACAGGGGATGGTCCCCATCTCCAGCAGTGATTGGGCAAGAGACGAAGTACAGTGGTTAGCACAGTTTCCTTGAAACAAAAGGTTTTGGGTTTGAATTTCAGTCAGGAGTCTTTCTGCTTGGAGTTTGCATGTTATTGTACATGTGTGTGTACTACCACTGTCCAAAACCTTGACCGTTGGGTAAATTGGTCTCTCCTATGTGTGTATGTGTTGCCCTGTAACGGACTGGCGATCAGTCCAGGCTGTACCCTTGCACTTTCCCAATGATCACTTAGTGTTGGTATATTACACAAACTCCCAAAAACATACATAGAAGTTTGTGATTGTAATCTGACAAAATGTTAAAAAGGTGTATAAATACTTTTGCAAGGATCTGTCTTTCTCTTTAGTGATTTTATCAGTGTTTCACTATAGTACATTTCCTAATCATCCACCAAGTCACACTCACCAAATCTAACTTGTCTGATTTGAGCCGTATGTATGGGTCAAGTGTTATTCTTGGTTTTGTCTCTGTTGGAGACCTTTGGCTGGTAGAACCTATATAAAGAAAAAGACAAAAAAAATCTGTATACTTGAACTTAGTTAATGAAAAAACAGTTATTAGGAGAACATTAAATTTCAGTACAAAAAATACAAAGGGTATTCTCTTTTAAACAAAAAACGGAAAGTGTATGTGAGGACATGGGATACTCTGTAAAATGAAAGGAAAAATATCATTGGATTATTTGCAAAATCAGAGTGGATGGACTCATTCTTGTTGGATATGAGTGGAAGTAGCTGGCTGTGGGACTAGAGATTTGCTTGTGTCTGTGTGTGTGGGAGGAGGGTGAAAAGCAGATGATTAAAAGGAGGGGAGTGGAAGAAAGGTGGATGATTATACAGATGAGAGACATGAAAACAACATGAGTGTGGAGGGCAAAAGGCCAATGCCTAATATTAATTTGATGACTTTGTCCTAGATTTGTACAGCTGCACACAAGGTAATAACAAACCGTGCCCGTGTGTGTGTGTGTGCGTGCGTGTGTGTTTTTGTCTGAGTACGGAGCTGTCTGTATTGCCAACCTTAAACTTCACCCCCTGTCCAAAGAAATTGTCCTCCATCTTAAGACCCATTATCTCAACAAAATATAGTGATATTTAGGGTTTGTTAAACTGTAAATGAACACATGTTCAATGTAAAAAAAAATAGAAAAAACATAAATTTTCAAAGGCTCTCTATGTGAAACAATTCTAGTTAACGAATATATTTAATTCAAAGGCATAAAATCTTTCGAGGCACAACCAGAGACAAAAAATGCAAACCTTTGCTGTCACTCTTAGTAACAGTACTACAGCCAGTGCTACTGCCAGGACTAAGAAGCTTAATTCAGTTCAATTCAGTTCATTTATATAGCCCCAATTCACAATGCATGTTGTTTAAAGGCACTTCACAAAAAAGCACCTCAATCTAACTCGTACTCGTCGTCTTACGCTTTTTCCGGGACCGGGTCGCAGGGGCAGCAGACCCAGCAGAGACATCCAGACATCCCTCTCCCTAGACACCTCCTCCAGCTCCTCTGGGGGAGCCCAATTCGTTCCCAGGCCAGCCGAAAGACATAGTCCCTCCATAGTCCTGGGGCGTGTCCCGGGCCTCCTCCCGGTGGGACATGCCTGGAACACCACCCAAGGAAGGCGTCCAGGAGGCATCCTGTATTGATGCCCGAGCCACCTCAACTGGCACCTCTCGATGTGGAGGAGCAGCGGCTCTACTCCGAGCCCCTCCCGGATGGCCGAGCTCCTCACCCTATCTCTAAGGGAGTGCTCGGCCACCCTACGGAGGAAGCTCATTTCAGCCACTTGTATTTGGGATCTCGTTCTTCCGGTCATGACCCAAAGTTCATGGCCATAGGTGAGGGTAGGAGCATAGACCAACCGGTAAATCGAGAGCTTCGCTTTTCGGCTCAGCTCTTTCTTCACCACAACGGACCGGCACAGCGCCCCCATTACTGCGGCAGCCGCACCGATCTGTCTGTCAATCTCCCACTCCATTCTTCCCTCACTCGTGAACAAGAGACCGAGATACTTAAACTCCTCCACTTGAGGCAGGAACTCCCCTCCAACCTGAAGAGGACAAGCCACCCTTTTCCTGACCTTCATCCCAGCTGCTTCACACTTGGCTGCGAACCGCCCCAGCACATGCTGTAGGTCTTGGCTAGAGGGGGCCAGCAGGACCACGTCAGCTGCAAAATGTAGAGATGAAATCCTCTGGTCCCCAAACTAGACCCCTTCCGGCCCTTGGCTACGCCTAGAAATCCTGTCCATAAAAGTTATGAACAGGACCGGTGACAAAGGGCAGCCCTGCCGGAGTCCAACATACACCGGGAACAGGTCCGACTTAGTGCCGGCAATGCGGACCAAACTCCTGCTCCGCTAGTACAGAGACCGGATGGCCCCTAATAAAGGGCCCCCGATTCCATACTCCTGGAGCACCCCCCACAGGGCATCACGAAGGACACAGTTGAATGCTTTCTCCAGTTCCACAAAACACATGTGGACCGGTTGGGCAAACTCCCTTGAGACCTCGAGCACCCTGTAGAGGGTATAGAGCTGGTCCAGTGTTCCACGGCCGGGACGAAAACCACACTGCTCCTCCTGAAGCCGAGGTTAGACTATCGGGCGGACTCTCCTCTCCAATAACCTGGTGTAGGCCTTACCAGGGAGGCTGAGGAGTGTGATCCCCTGTAGTTGGAACACACTCTCCGGTTACCCTTCTTATGAAGGGGGACCACCACCCCAGTCTGCAAGTCCAGAGGCACTGTCCCCGACCACCACGCGATGTTGAAAAGGCGTGTCAACCATGACAGCCCCACAACATCCAGAGACTTGAGGTACTCAGGGCGGGTCTCATCCACCCCCGAAGCCTTGCCACCACGGAGCTTTTTAACCACCTCGGTGACTTCAACCTGGGTCATGAAAGAATCTAACCCCGAGTCCCCAACCTCGATTTCCAACAGGGAATGCATGATGGCAGGATTGAGGAGATCCTCGAAGTACTCCTTCCACCGCCCAATAATGTCCCCAGTCGAGGTCAGCAGCCTCCCACCCCCAATGTAAACACTGTTGGCGAAGCACTGCTTCCCCCTCCTGAGGCACCGGACGGTTTGCCAGAATTGCTTCGAGGCCAACCGGTAGTCCTTGTCCATGGCCTCACCGAACTCCTCCCAATCCAACTCAACAGAATAATTCTAAGCTAATTGCATCCATTCGAAAATGATTCTAGTTATCATACAAAACAGTCAAATTCAGTTTATATTGCCATTTGGTAAAACATTTTCTATCAATGGAAACCCAGCAGGTTGCTACAGTCGCTAACTTGTAGCAATCCCTTCTTATGAACGAGTATGTTGCCACAGAACCCAGCCGATTGCATCGAGTTGTTAACTTTGCAGCAATCCCTCATAGTGAGGATGCATGTACAGAGAGTGGAGAGGATAACCCCCCTTTAACAAGAAGAAAAACCCAAAAAATTAAACCTCACCACCATCGTTCCATGTTAGATTAAGTATCAAGATTAAATTCTAATTTCTTACCTCAACAGCAGTAAATAAAAAGGGCCATCTTGTTATACCCAACAGCATTAATCATACAATGTCACGTTGCACAGGACTGTGCCTGGATAACCAAATTTCACCTGAAGGCTTCTACAAGGCCAAAATATTAGGCATTACAGTAAATGTTTCCATTGCTACACTTAGCCATTTATATGTATATATCACAATGATTGCATCAGTGTTTGCCACTGTGAGTAATAATTCAGAAAACATAAACTACTACAAAGGGGAGGAAAATTCTGCAGTATCCATGTGTGATCACCTGATGACATCTGTCTCAGCTAGCAACTGGCCCAACCAATAGGGGAGTGGAGCACCCAGGATATTACCTTGGGTAATCCCAGTCAATAGGATTCAAACAAGCTGTTGGATGTCTTCCAGCCAGGCGCTATGGGCCACCCTTCACACTAAAACTTCTGGTCTGTGGCAAATTTCACTATAGGATATGCCCTTTGCGTATGATCTATATTGAAAATAAAATTTAGAACATATAAACAACAACCACACCCCAAGACCTCCCTCCACTGTCAAATAGGCCAAAAATTGAACCTTCCTGCCGATGCACCACAATCAGCGGATCCAATCTGACTCGATAAAGAAATGTTTAAATAATTTACGTTTAGGTTTTCTCTTCAAAGGATCTTATAGTTATATTTTGCAAAGAGTCTGAGAGTGAATGCTAACCTCTCTAACATGTTCCTTAGTTACAGCTGAGCTAAACAACGTTTGCAGGCGGGTCCTGTTGGAGTTCCAAGTTGAATTTAGTATATGATCTGTAGTTTATGATAGATCTGTTTCACTAGTAATTTCCATTTGAAACAGCTGAGATCTAATGTCAGAACAGCTTTGTAACAGTTTACCTGCTGAAAATCTCTTTTAAAAACTAATCTTTTCATTTTGGCTTTTAACTCGAGATCATGATCAGCAGACGAGTCCTTGCACTGTTTTCTGTCATTATTGGTTTATTTTATTGTTTTTATTGTTTACTGCTTTTATTAATATGATTTTATTCTCTTATATTTTCTAATCAGCTGTGTGCAGCACTTTCGTTGCCTTGTTGTATGTTAAGGCACTTTTTAAACAAAGTTTGGATTTGAATTTTTGATTATAGATTGCATCCTTTAAACAGAATATGAGTCTCTGCTTAGTTTGTCATAGTTAATTTGCTCCGTTCACATAGAAATAGGTGCTATTGAAAAATGGAAAAACTGACTAAATGACTGCAAAATATTAGAATATTTATCATGCTTTACTGTTATCAGGAAAACATGGTGCAAGGAGTGCAAATCTTGGGCTGTGGACAATGTGAAACATGTATTGTTCTCTGATGAGTCCACCTTTACTGTTTTCTCCACATGCGGGAGAGTTACGGTGTGGAGAAGCCCCAAATGGTCGCCTTGGCGTGTTGGTGCGCATTGTTTTGTTTTGTTTTTTGCTTTAAAACGGTCTTCTGTGATAGTACCCGGAGCTCTCTCACCAGAGAAGAACTCATGAACATCAGGGCTACTACACCAGAGGAAATATTTCCCACTTTTCTACCTACTGCTCTGGAATTTTTGGACATTCTGGTCAAAGGTGCGCTCACCTTTGTTCACGCGGTGAAACGCCGGAAGAGAGGGAAATGGGCTGGGGTGCTGGTACGTCTTCGCCAGCGTGGACTACGAACACCGTTACCTGGAATATTTCTCTCTAACGTGCGCTCACTTCCCAACAAAATTGAGGAACTACAACTGCTGTTGGGGAAAAACAGGGACTTTTATTCATTGGCAGTTTTGTGCTTCACGGAGACCTGGCTGTGTGGATTAATACCGGACTCTGCGCTGCAGCTGGCAGGATTCCAGCTCTACAGAGCGGACAGAGACACGGAACTCTCCGGCAAAGCGAAAGGTGGAGGAATCTGTTTTTACCTCAACAGTGGTTGGTGCAACGGCGTGACAGTGATTCAGCAGCACTGTTCTCCAGACCTGTAATCCTTCATCATAAACTGTAAGCCTTTCTATTCCCCCTGTGAGTTCGCTTCGTTCATCCTGGTCGGTGTTTACATCCCGCCGCAAGCTAACGTGCAGGTCGCACAGCGCATGCTCGCCGACCAGATACTGAGTGTGGAGCGGACCAACCCGGACTCCTTAGTAATCGTCGTTGGCGACTTTAACAAAGGTAATCTCACCCACGAACTCCCCAAATATAGACAGTTTATAAAATGTCCGACCAGAGAGGACAACATTCTGGATCACTGTTACACCACCATCAGAGACGCTTATCACGCCGTCCCACGTGCTGCACTGGGCCAATCCGACCACATCATGGTCCACCTCATTCCTGCATACAGGCAGAAACTAAAGCTCTGCAAACCTGTTGTGAGGACGACAAGGAAGTGGAGCAGTGAGGCTGTGGAGAATCTCCAGGCGTGTTTAGGCTGTACAGACTGGGATGTGTTCAGGACTACTACCAACAGTCTGGACGAGTACACAGAGGCTGTGACTTCCTACATCAGCTTCTGTGAGGACAGCTGTGTACCGTCATGCACCAGGGTGAGTTACAACAACGACAAACCCTGGTTCACAGCTAAACTCAGAAGTTTAAGACTGGATATGGAAGAGGCCTTCAGGAGTGCGGACAAAGACATATACAGAGAGGCAAAGTACAAGTTTGGCAAGGCAGTGAAAGAGGCCAAACGACTGTACTCTGAGAAGCTCCAAAACCAGATCTCAGCCAACGACTCTGCGTCTGTCTGGAAAGGGCTCAAGCAAATCACCAACCACAAGCCGAAAGCCCCCCACTCCATCAATGACTGACGCCTCGCCAACGACCTGAACGAGTTCTACTGCCGCTTTGAAAGACAAAGGGACAGTCCTGCAACCATCCCCCACGACGCCCCCCAACAGCTGCAGCCACAATCCACCAACCCCACTTCCCCAACCTCAAGAGGGGCCTTGGCACCTCCAACCCCCACCATGAAGTTCCCCCCCACCAGCCCCCTACCCACGCCGAGGACGGCTCTTTCCATCCAGGAGAGGGACGTCAACAAACTCTTCAGGAGACAGAACCCCCGGAAAGATGCTGGTCCGGATTCTGTCTCACCAGCCAGCCTGAAGCACTG
This sequence comes from Girardinichthys multiradiatus, assembly GCF_021462225.1. NCBI lineage: Eukaryota > Metazoa > Chordata > Actinopteri > Cyprinodontiformes > Goodeidae > Girardinichthys > Girardinichthys multiradiatus. The sequence continues at coordinate 1,906,688 of NC_061818.1, forward strand.
CGCTGATCAGCTGTCTCCAGTCTTCACAGACATTTTTAACACCTCACTGGAGACATGTCATGTGCCAGCCTGCTTCAAGTCCTCCACCATCGTCCCTGTTCCCAAGAAGCCAAGGACCACAGGGCTTAATGACTTCAGACCTGTCGCCCTGACCTCTGTGGTGATGAAGTCCTTTGAGAGCCTTGTGCTCTCACACCTAAAAGACATCACCGACCCCCTCCTGGACCCCCTGCAGTTTGCCTACAGAGCCAACAGGTCTGTACATGATGCAGTCAACCTAGCCCTTCACTTCATTCTCCGGCACCTGGACTCCACAGGAACCTATGCCAGGATCCTGTTTGTGGATTTCAGCTCTGCCTTCAACACCATCGTCCCAGTTCTGCTACAGGAGAAGCTCTCCCAGCTGAGTGTGCCCGACTCCACCTGCAGGTGGATCACTGACTTCCTGTCTGACAGGAAGCAGCGCGTGAGGCTGGGGAAGCACGTCTCTGACTCCCTGACCATCAGCACCGGTTCCCCCCAAGGCTGTGTTCTCTCTCCTCTGCTCTTCTCCCTGTACACCAACAGCTGCACCTCCAGTCACCAGTCTGTCAAGCTTCTGAAGTTTGCGGACGACACCACCCTGATCGGACTCATCTCTGATGGTGACGAGTCTGCGTACAGATGGGAGGTGGACCATCTGTTGGACTGGTACAGCCAGAACAACCTTGAGCTCAACGCTCTAAAGACAGTGGAGATGGTTGTGGACTTCAGGCAGAACCCAGCCCCACCTGCCCCCATCACCCTCTGTGACTCCACAATTGACACTGTGGAATCTTTCCGCTTCCTGGGAACCATCATCTCCCAGGATCTCAAGTAGGAGCCAAACATCAGCTCCCTCATCAAGAAAGCCCAGCAGAGGATGTTCTTCCTGCGGCAGCTGAAGAAAGTCAACCTGGCAAAGACTATGATGGTGCACTTCTACACCGCCATCATTGAGTCCATCCTCACCTCCTCCATCACCATCTGGTACGCCGCTGCTACAGCCAAGGATAAGGGCAGGCTGCAGCGTGTCATTCGGTCTGCTGAGAAGGTGATTGGCTGCAGTCTTCCCATCTGCCACCAGCCTGGTTAACAAAGCCCGGAAACCACCCTGACACTCTCCCTTTCCCCCACACCCCCCCTGTTTTTGCTGACAGGACACCTGTAACCTGTAACTCTATGCGTTACTTTAACGTTCAGCATGGACTCCTGCTTTACTTGCACTGCCATACTTGCACAATGATCACCTGCACTGTTGTATTGCTCTTGCATCTTATACTGCTCTATATTTACTCTCACTCACTTAAAACTGTGCACATATATTTATATTATATTGTAGATATGTTTATACTGTTTAATTTGTATTGTATTGCACCGACTATGCCAAAACAAATTCCTTGTATGTCCAAAAACGTACTTGGCAATAAAGCTTTTCTGATTCTGATTCTGAAGAAGCGTACCACCCAGACTGCTGCACGCCAGAGTGAAGCATGGGGGTGGATCAGTGATGGTTTGGGCTGCCATATCTGTAGGATCTCAGCTCTCCTCCTGGTTGGTTCTGGCAGCTCGTTATCAGCAGCTGCAGCTCATCTCCTGATGAGCTCACAGGGCTTCTTAAGGCAGCTGCTGGAACAGGTCTTTGCTGGAACATAACCTCAGTTATGTGGACTGCCTGTCTGCCTACCTGCCTGTCGACCTGCCTATCTGCCTGCCTGCACCTGGTAAATACTCACCTAAGGACTGGACTGTAAATATAATCACCATCAGCACTCTCACCTCGGATTCCTGGATTCCGTCCTCCTCCCCTGGTTTCTGGACAACACCAACTTATTATCCTAGGCAAGCCTACACTAGGAATAAAACTTCACTTACCATCTACATCCTGTGTTTTGAGTCTGTTTTCATCCTCTGGTTTGTTCTACTTCAACTACCTTAGTGATTCATGATAACATCATGGCATTCCCTTGGCCCAATACTTGTGCTAGATGGGCGCGTCACTGCCACGGACTACCGAACCATTCTTGAGGACAATGTGCATCCAATGGTTCAAACATTGTATCCTGAAGGCAGTGCCGTGTATCAGGATGACAATGCACCAATACACACAGCAAGACTGGTGAAAGATTGGTTTGATGAACATGAAAGTGAAGTTGAACATTTCCCATGGCCTGCACAGTCACCAGATCTAAATATTATTGAGCCACTTTGGGGTGTTTTGGAGGAGCGAGTCAGGAAATGTTTTCCTCCACCAGTATCACGTAGTGACCTGGCCACTATCCTGCAAGAAGAATGGCTTCAAATCCCTCTGACCACTGTGCAGGACTTGTATATGTCATTCCCAAGACGAATTGATGCTGTATTGGCCTCAAAAGGAGGCCCTACACCATACTAATAAATTATTGTGGTCTAAAACCAGGTGTTTCAGTTTCATTGTCCAACCCCTGTACATCTCATGCATTAGTGTGAAGTCTAGTTTCCGATTGTTGTTTTTTTTCTCTTGCTGTGCCGTATTCCGCCAGCAGATGGCAGGTACATCATTCAAGTCATCAGTGCAGTCTGTCCACACCTAGCGTCATGTCAGCAAAACTTGGGATAAAGCGCCAGAGTCCAAATTGGCATTACTTTGAATATGACTGCGTTTTAGTTAAAAGCAAGTGTCTTGTAGTGTAGGGTGACCAGATGTCCCCGATTTAGACGACCTGTCCACGGCTAAAGCTGCCCCTGGAAATGTCCCTGATTTTAGCGTTTTGTGAATGAGAAAAAGAAATGTTGTGTGTAGAATTATTAAGGTAGCCGGGGATAGAGTGCGCGAGTGAGCATGTTGCACGCAACAACAACTGACCAATGTGCAGGACTTGTATATGTCATTCCCAAGATGAATTGAAGCTGTATTGGCCACAAAAGAAGCCCCTACACCCTACTAATAAATTATTGTGGTCTAAAACCAGGTGTTTCAGTTTCATTGTCCAACCCCTGTAAGACAGTATTCTTAAACTTGAAACATAATCTTGTTTTTCTGCATTGTTCATTGTTACCAATTAGCTCCTCTGTAAATCTGTGCTGTATACCAAGTCATGCATGCCTGTTAAAATATAAAATGTTGCATCTGAACAAAACCAGAGGTGCTTGGCAATCTGTAATATGACCCTCTGCTTCCACTCTCCACTGATGAAAAAAAGTGTGATCACAAAGGCCACTGTAGAGCAAACTTTAGTTGCTCTACAATGATAAACAACTGTGTGCTTAAATTAAAATATCAAGCTGTCTTTTTAAACAAAGTTAGAAGTTATCTGTGATTTTAATGTCTTTCTCTGATTTCTAGTAAAGCACTTTGGATTGCCTTGTGTGTGGCTGGTGCAATGCAAATATACATTCATTTCCTTGCTCTACGAAACTGCATTAACAACTGGTGTCAGAAGTGGGACCCTTTGACTGAATACCAAGAACGCATGACAGCAAGCCACCCCAGCTCCACCTCAGAAAGGTGATTAGTCTGTCTCTTTTATCCTAAAGGTCAAGGACCATCAAAGTAAAGTTAGTAACTTTAAAATAGCTTTACAGTTGTTAATATACACACTGTAATGGCAAATAATTAACTGTGCTCACACCCAGAATGGAAGGTAGGTGTCACACAAATCGGAAATCGGAAACCTTGTCTCCTGCCATGATTCAAATGATGTGAAAGTATGGTAAAGCTTCCAAATAAATTTCTGTTGGGTTTAAGCTTTTTGTATAGTGTAGAAACATCATTGGGTTGTGTAGTTGTAACACCAGTGTACCAAAGATACATTCATGTTTTATTCCTGAAGAATATTTTAGGGGGATTTCTGGTGCATTTTAAAATGTGAACACTTCCTGTTTTGCTGTATAACCTAATATTAGTGTTGTGCACTTTTATTGAAACAGTTCAAACTTTATTTTCACCAGTGTAAAAACTGATTTTGTTTGTTCTGAGTTTCCGGTTACGAGATTCTGAGCTAAATTCACACTCCCAAAATGACTAAGTTAATGTTTATCATTGAGCAGAATCCTCGCCTACCAAATCAGTTGAATGGCATCTACTGCAGGTAAGAAAAGCAGCAGTTCACACCTCAACCCAACTCCTCCACATCCCATTTAGATAAATCTTTGCCATACACCATGCTCCCCCCTACCTTCAGACCCACTGCCTGCACCAAGGCTGTCAGGGGAAGATGTGAATAGGCTCTTTCAGCGCCTGAAAACAAAGAAGCCTTCAGGACCCGATAATGTCTCCCCATCATGCCTGAGAGTCTGCGCTGACCAACTGGCCCCCATCTTTACTGAGATCTTCAACGAGTCACTGGAGCTGTGTGAGGTTCCCTCCTGCTTCAAACGCTCCACCATCATCCTAGAACCAAAGAAACCCACCCTCACAGGATTAAATGACTACAGCCCTGTCATCTGTGGTCATGAAATCCTTTGAGCGACTGGTGTTAAAGCACCCGAAGGACATCACAGGCCCCCTGCTGGACCACCTGCAGTTTGTCTACTTGACAAACAGGTTGGCAGATGATGTAGTCAACTTGGGACTACACTTCATCCTGAAACACCTCGACCACCCAGGGGTGTACGCCAGGATCCTGTTTGTGGACTTTAGCTCTGCCTTCAACACTATCAGCCCAGGCATCCTCCATCAGAAGCTCATCCAGCTCAAAGTCCGGCCTCCACCCGTCAGTGGCTCACCAGCTTCCTGAAGGACCGGCAGCAGCAGGTGAGGCTGGGGAGCAAAGAACCATCAGCACTGGTGCACTCCAGGCGTGTGTTCTCCCCCCACTCCTCTTTTCCCTCTACACAAATGACTGCACCTCAGCAGAACCGTCTGTGAAACTCCTGAAGTTTGAAGACACCACTGTTATTGATCCAGGACAGTGATGAGTCTGTATACAGACTGGAGGTGGATCAGCTGGTACACTGGTGTGGTCAGAACCACCTGGAACTTAACTCACTCAAGACTGTGGAGATGGTTCTCACAAATAGACAATGTTCAGATGAAGGTCCACCAGACACTGTACGTCCTGAGGCAATTCAAGAAATACAACCTTCCACAGGAACTGCTGGTAATCTTTTACACTGCCATAATTCAGTCTGTCCTGTCTTTGTCCATCTCAGTGTGGTTTGGCTTATTTACAAAACAGGACAGGTCCAGACTGCAACAAACAATAAGGGCTGCAGAGAGAATCATCAGGGCTTCCCTCTATCCAGGACCTATACAAGGCTAGGGTCAGGAAAAGAGAAGCTAAAATCTCTGCTGATCCCACACACCCTGTACACAAACTGTAAAGGCTTTTACCTTCAGGTCGGACCTACAGAGCACTGTCTGCTAAAACCAGCTGCCACAGAGACAGTTTCTTCCCCCAGTCTGTGTCTCTGATGAACACTTGACAGTCAGAGTTCCAGAACACCAACAACACCATGCATACTTGGACTGATCTGATTCTGATAATAATATTTCCTTAAATATGATTTAATATTTCTTTAATAATATTTCTATAAATATTATTTTACTAAAAAAGCAGCTCATTAAACACCATTGAGAATTAGCCATCCAAAAAGTTGGTTTTATTCAGCAAATATTATTTTATTAAAATAAAGTTTTATCTGATCTTGTATTGTGAATGGTTGATTGAAGGTATACCAATTATTGCTTAACTTAGTTCCAAGACTAACTTAACTTCATTTTCAAATTCTATAATCAAGAACATAGATAATTTTTGGTTCTCAAACATAAATAACAATGAATGGTAATGTTGCATCCTTTTATTGGTCATGGTTTTTAACCACTTGTTCATATTGTATATAGTAAACAGTCAGTCAGTCATTTTCTATACCGGTTCTTCCATAGTGGGTTGCGGGGAAGCTGGTGCCTATCTCCAGCAGTCTATGGGTATGGTTACACCCTGGACAGGTCACCAGTCCATCGCAGGGCTACACACAAACAACCATGCACACACTCATTCAGACCTAAGGACAATTTAGAGACCAATTAACCAAACAGTCATGTTTTTTGACTGTGGGAGGAAACCGGAGTACCCAGAAAGAACCCACGCATGCACGGGGAGAACATGTAAACTCCACACAGAAAGACCCCAGGCCAGGAGTCAAACCCAGGACCTTCTTGCTGCAAGGCAACAGTGCTACCAACTGCACCACCATGCAGCCCATGTTTATAGTCGGCAGTCCTTAATTTTTCATTTTTCTTGGTAGTTTACTTGGATTGTTCTAGTATAGTAAATAGTTTGTTGATTGAAATATGTTTGACTTTGAGTTGACTTATTGTTGTTAATAAATTGTTGTATTTTAAGAAATTGTGTGAATTTATTCCATGTGTGTACATGAATGAATTTTGCTGTTCAGTAATGTAAGAAGACGTTTCACCCTTTTCCTCCTAATACCACTGCCTTATTGGGCTGGTATTCACAGGACAACACTTAACAGACCAAATTATTATTTAATAAAATATTGAATTATAAATATTAAATAATATAATCATAATCACAACATCACCCTTCTCCATTTTTAGTCAGTGGCATTTAGCATCTGTTTGATTGTTTTTGGAAGAATATTTCACATTTTAAGGTTTTGCTACTTATTTAAAATTAAACAAAATTCAAAAAAAAAGTTGCTACTTAAGGGCGTCATTAATTAAATGGTATGGTATGACATGAAAAGTATTTATTTTTTATTCAAGCCACTTTCGAAGCTGTCAATGGTTGAAGCTATGTTGTTTTGAATTTTTTCCTTTTTTGATTTTTCCAAATATCAGCTTAAAAACCACCTCTGTACAGGTAAGTTAAAAACATCTGTGCTTTCATTGCTGGCATTTCTACATGTATGAGGGTCAAAAAGAAAACTTTAATGGCATTTGTGTATGCTGTTGTTCAGATGTGTTTGTGCACAAAACTACTTATTCTGCATAGGTTCTGTTATATGTTTTTAGGGCAGTATACCATAAATCCCATTGAATATTGTATATGAAACATAATCTGATTACTGCACAAGCAGATGAACAGAAATCCCTCACTGGAACCTACCCTTTCAAGTCCGATCCAGTACATTTTGTTTGTTTGTTTACATACTGCTTGATTGAACTATACTCAAAATGCAATCATGTAGTAATGACTATTTACCCCTTGCATTCTCGCTAGAGGTAATTATGTCCTAATTATGCTGCTGTATCTAATTAACTGTAGTTCCTGAGGAATCTAACGTCTTGACAGCATATTAAATGATCTAGTCTATCACAATAATTATGCAAAACATATACATACAGATTTTGCATCTTGTTTCTTCCTTATTAAGCCTCCAATACAGTTCTTCTAAGAACAATGTTTTATCATATTATTATGTTATTATGCATTGAAGTATTTTTCACCTCGCTGAGTACTTAAAGGTCCCTACTGCGTTTTATTTTCAATAAACCCCACGCTTCCCATTCAACCTAATCCCAAATCTCTGTCTGGGAGCAAATGTTCCCTGTTTTTCATTCTCAGATCAGACAGTTTATCTAATAAGAGTTTGCTTGCTGAGGCTTAAAAACAAATTACAGGAGACATCATCTCTGATTTGGCAGTCTGAAAGGTAATAGGTGGCACAGCTTCTTTGTTAAACTATGTTATGTAAGTGGAACAATTTCAAATTATTTTAACACAAAACACCTTTATTCTGCTATTGTAGTTAGTTCTTAAGACAAATTCAAGTAATGAGGTAAATAAATGATTGTGTTTTCAGAGTCTGTTAGTGTTGAACAGCATTCATATAAAAAAAAAACAGAATTTCTAAACTTTAACTTGACCAAAGCTATAGAGATTTAAAATCCTTGTGTCATTTTTAGTCCTTCACCTGGACATTAATTCTCAATGCTGACAAGCAATAACTGGAAGTGAAAGTATGATAAAAAAAAAAAACAAACAAACAAACTGAAAGTAAAATTAAAAGAATGAGAGAAGGTCAGCAGACACTGAGGATGCTTCATAAACAGTACTGGTAGTGTTTTGCAATGGTTGATGTGAGGGTTTCACAGAGGTTTGCATGGAGATGGGTAATGACCTGATTAGATGGATGGTGCAGTTTTACCATAGCATACCAGCGCAAAACTGAAAACAAATATGAGATTAGTTTTACCTGAAATATGAATATCTGGAGGACAGATGTCTGGAGAGGGTGAAGAGACTGGAGCTGGCTCCTCTGAACAGATCTGTACCAAAGCAACCAAACAGAAATTATTGAAATCAAATTCAATTCAATTAAAAGATACTTCATTAATCCCAAAGGGGAAATTAAATGTTGTTGTAGCTCATATTATACAGGTTTCTTCAAAGAGAAAAAAAAAACGTATAATATGAACTACAGCAACATTTGTAGCATATGTAGAGTTTGGAAGCAGAACATTGAATATGAATAGTAACAAGACCTTAGTCCCTTTTTAGGTAATGCCTTAGAATACCAGGACACACTGACTTAGATAAACATCACTATTTAAACTATTATGCATCTACTGAACAATCAGGAATGAAGCTCATTATTTTATCATCATAAGGAGAATCTTCAAGTCAACCATTTCAGATCCCTTTGGAGACTTCTTTTTCAAAGTCATTAAAACAAAATGAGTAATAGTTTGGGAATTTTGGGCTTTTTTCTTCTTTTTAACAACATTTATTCTAGAGATATGATAAATGACAAGCCTAAATTAACAAGTAAAATCAGATCCTCTAATTAGATGGTTGAAAATGCAAAAAATGCAGATTAGTCCTAGTTCTGCACACAAATTGTATTATTCCACCTTTATTTTGAAACAGCCTTTAATTTTTAAATTACCACTGTAGCTTTTTAGTTTGAGTAGCTGCTGTAATGGAAAATTCTTTTAAAGTGCTCTGATATTCCCTTCACCTCTCTCATTTGTTTCTGTGTTGTATCACTCACAGGTGACCTTCCATCTACCTCTCACCTCTGACCTCTGTGTTTGATTAGTGTTCTGTTTTTTAGAGCAGATGGACTCTAAATTCAAATGCTGGAGAGTTTTATGGTTAACCCTTCCTGAAGTGTATATTTCAAGGGAAGGTAGATGGGTGGCCTCATAAATAACTTTGTTAACTCTGACCCGGGGAGGGTCTAGGGGCCATATTTCTAAAACTCCTTGAAGTTGAGATAACACCCTCATTTTTAGTATAAATACTGTTTGTGATTTCTGTTCGTTGCTCTGTTTAACTGACTTGCTCGGTGACAGAGTCATTCAAACGCTGAATGCCTTTGAATAAAACTTATTAAGACAAAGTCCGGATTTTCTCTTCTTGTGAGTCAACTTCTCTCCACTTTGATAAGAAATTTCACAACAATTTTAGCGTCACGAACAGGATCTAACGTGCCAGAGGAGACCGCAGGAGGGGACACGGATTACGGAGGCTATACGTAGGGAAAGAAAATCCGAATTGAAACAGATGGCAGGGGGAAAAGATTTGTCCGGGGACGTGGGAAACAGGTATGACAATGCTGGTCGTGCCGTTGATTACCCCACGTTTCCACCTCCATATAGACCTAGTGATGCTTCACCCTCCTGTCTATATCCATCTTTACAGACGGAGTTGCGGGCCCTCCAGATGGCAGACCTCGATCTAGACTCCCGTCCTCCTCCAGCAGCGGGCCAACCAGCAGCGGGCCAACCAGCAAATCTGCCCGCAAGTCAGCCAGGACAACTCGCCAGTCCGCTTCAGTATCAGCCCGTGAATCAACCCACACATCCACCTGCAGTGCAGGCTGATCTCACTCAGCACAGCGGCCCCAGCGGAGTGGAAGGTGTGATTATGCACCAGCCTACAGATGAGCAGCGACCGGGTTCATCAAAGGACCACAAAATACCTTTCCTCTCCTCTCCTGTTAGCTTTCCTGAGTTTACATGGCTACGAAGTGGAAGACAACGAGGACAAGATAAAAAAGAGGAAGAAGAGTATCAATGCCCTATGTTGGAAGTAGCCGGAACAAATGAGCCTCAGTTGGTGTTTCGACCGTGGACTGCAGCAGACATCCAAGCCAGTGCCGCGTTACTTCCGGATCCCGTAGGAGACAGAAGAAAGTTTGCTACGGAATTTAAAGCTTTATGCCATGAAATGAGACCTACCGGCACAGAAATTCGCCAGCTCCTTGCAGCAAAAATCAAACCTGGAGATTTAGTTGGTCTGAGATTGCCAGATCCTGCAGTGCGCCTTGGAGAGACAACTGGAGGTGAAAATGGTGATTTAAATCATCGTAATGGGCCATGGTATAATGCCATAGAACATTTGTGCACTGACTTGATCACAAACTTTCCACAGAGGAGTGATTGTGCAGTGCTACAACAAGTTAAACAACGTCCTGATGAGACTGTCGCTGATTTTCTTTACCGGATGGAAGAAGCGTTCAATAAACATTCAGGTATGGAGCGCCCTGCTGACTTTACTGTTTTGGGCCCCTGGGAAAAGATGCTGTGTGGATATATTATGGAAGGACTTCTCCCTGAGATCGCAGCACAAACTAAGACTCTTTATGTTGGTTGGAGACATGGGGTGCGTTTTGAGGAGCTGAAAAGACATGCTTTACACAGCGATGATGTTATCAACGACAGGAAGAAGAAAAAAGCGGACAAAAGAGAGACTGATTTGCATAACGCTGCCTTGACCCTGTACTGCAGTACAAATCAACGTGGTTCTTTTCCTCGAGGACGAGGCCGGTGACGCCGGGGCAGAGGTCGGGGAAGGGGACAGTGGTCCCGCTCCGATGCTTGCCATAAATGTGGAAAGTTGGGACACTGGAGGAATGAATGTCCAGAGAAACTGCAGCAGCCGGACATCGGTAACTGACGGGAGGAGGACGGGACCCTGGATCTGGCTGCCACTTGCATTGAGGAGGGGTCTCTTAAGGAGCGTGAGGTTTCACAAACACACACACAGTTGCATGATGATACTGATTCACATAGGTTGCTTACAGAGGCCATATTACACTTAGAAGGTGCCTCCGTAGTTTTACCAGGCACGTATCTCCATACACAGAACCCTGCTTTTAAAAGAATGCCTATGTTTTCTATGATGGTGATGGATGAAGAAATTTCTTTTGTTGTAGATTCAGGAGCGACACACTCTGTTTTATCAGCTAAATGTATCAAAGAGCAGCCAAAACTGAGTGGTCGATATGTTCATTCTGTCTCTGCTTCAGGTGAAACAGTTAGGGAAAGTTTTTCTGTTCCTCTAAAGTGTTGCACTCCACAGGGAGTGCAGTTAAAACATTCTTTTTTGGTGTCTCCTTTGTGTCCCTTAAATTTGATGGGTAGAGATTTGATGTGCAGATTAAATATTGCTATTATTTCAAACCCTGATGGACTGACAGTTCACACTCAAAAGGACTTTGACTATGACTATACTGCAGTACATTGGGCCCCAGAGCAACCTTTATATGCATATCAGTGGAAGCTTCCAGTTGGTCCTGTACTTCAACATTTTGTCACATTGGCAGTAAATGCTGTGACACCTGATAGTGAGATAATGAGTGCAGATGATCTGCATTGTACTTCACATGTAACTGAAGGACCTGATTTTGATTATGAGGACAGTTGGTACAAAGTTACAAATGAGAGAGTGCACCTCTCTGACATGTACTGGAATGATCACACAGCAGCTTTATCTGTGACTTTGACCTCTGAACAGCTGCATTTTTTTCAAGTTTCTGGTTCGGTGCCGCATGTATCATTGGCCAAGTCTGAAAATATGGAATGGAAGGATGTGGGGTTTTTTGTTAGATGTTGTCTCCTTGCCACGGATTGGAGGGAGACAGATGTCCCATATGTGTTTGTGTCTCCTTCTCAAAAGGCTTTTAAAAGACATTGTCCCACTGTTGTTTCCTGTAATCGTACAGTGCAACTGATTTCACATTCACATCTGTTTTTAGCTACGGCTTCTTCTGCGGATGCAGATCTTGAAAAGCTGCCTGATTCATTGTGGGCTGCTCACAAATATGATGTTGGTTTTATTACAGATTGTGAGCTAGTTGTTGTTACTCCTAAATCAAACTACAGGCCATGTCAGAAACAATACTTATTGAAGAAGGAAGCTTTGGAGGGAATTCGTCCTGTTTTTGATTCCCTCCTTAAAGCTGGGGTAATTGTACCCTGTCCAAATTCACCTGTGAGAACACCGTTGTTCCCTGTGAAAAAAATTAGGCCCCCTGGAGAGCCTGACGAATGGAGATTTGTCATGGACCTTCAGGCTGTCAACCAGTCTGTTGTGGCCCGTGCACCATCAGTTCCGAACCCTTCTACGATTCTGTCACAAATTCCACCAGAAGCTAAATATTTTTCAGTGATAGACCTGGCAAATGCGTTTTTTTCTGTCCCTGTACACAAGGACAGTCAGTATTGGTTTGCTTTTGAGTTTGATGGAAAGCCATATTGTTTTACTCGTCTTTGTCAGGGCTACACAGAGAGTCCAACTATTTTTAACACAGCTCTGAAGGACTCTTTGGCTGATTTGACTCTGTCTCCTGGAACTGTCCTTACACAGTATGTTGATGATTTATTATTATCAGCAGGATCAGAGGATCAGTGTAGGAAAGACACCTTGAAACTGCTTCAACATCTTCATAAAAAGGGTCACAAAGTTTCAAAATCTAAAATGCAGTTTGTACAGGAAGAAGTGACATTTCTTGGTCATGTTCTCTCACATAAAAGCAGAAAACTGTCCCCTCAGCGCATTGAAGCTGTTCTGAAAATCCCAAAACCTGTCACCAAGAAACAAATGATGTCATTTTTGGGTATGACAGGTTATTGCAGAGCTCACATTCTGAATTACTCTGAGCTGGAAGCGCCTTTGGCCAGTTTAATATATGGGAGGAGCTTGGCAGCTGCAGACAAGATTAAATGGACAGATGAGGCAGAACTGGCTTTCAATGATTTAAAAACAGCCCTGTCTTCTGCGCCTGCATTGGCTTTACCAAACTCTGACAAGCCATTTATTCAAATGTTGGATGAAAAATCTGGTTTCATGTCATCTGTGTTGTTCCAAACTCATGGTGATAAATTGCGACCTGTGGCTTATTATTCCAGTAAGCTTGATCCAGTTGCAGCTGGGCTGCCTGGTTGTTTGCGAGCTATTGCTGCAGCTGAGAAAGCAGTGTTAGCATCACGTGACGTTGTTGGATATAATCCATTGACAGTTTTTGTTCCACATTCTGTTTCCATCATCCTCCTGGAACAAAAGACGTCTCATCTATCAGCAGCAAGGTGGCTGAGGTATTCTTCAATATTATTGGACATGCCCAACATTACAATTAAACGTTGTAACACTTTAAATCCAGCTATACTTCTGCCTACTGAGGAGGATGGTGAAAGTCATGACTGCGCAGCTGTCTTAAATGTTGTTTGTACCCCTCGTCCTGACTTGCAAGACACCCCTTTGACTAACCCTGATCTTATCTTGTATGTAGATGGGTCTTCCTCCCGTTCTGCAGTAGGTCTGAACCAAGTAGGATTTGCAGTGTGCTCTGACTCAACTGTTTTGCGCTCAGGTCCTTTGCCAGCGCATTACTCAGCTCGAACAGCTGAATTAATTGCTTTGACTGAAGCTTGCAAGTTGGCAGAAGGAAAGACTGTGACTATTTACACAGACTCAAGATATTGTTTCGGAGTGGTGCATGATTTCGGGGCCTTGTGGAAACATCGCTCCTTTTTGAAATCAGATGGAAAACCTATCTTGAATGCTAGACAAGTGTCTGATCTTTTGGATGCTATTATGTTACCCGCACGTTTGGCTGTGGTTAAGTGTGCTGCGCACACAGGACAGTCTGATTTTGTTTCTAGGGGTAATGCAGCCGCGGACTCAGCAGCAAAAACCGCAGCTTTGAGGCCTTTCTCCTCAGATGAAACTTTTCTTTCTCTGACTGATCCACAAGCTGTCACTGTTCCTGAAATGCAATCTTTTGCTACTTCACAGGAAAAAGAAAAATGGCGAAGAGCTGGGTGTATCTTTAACAGCAGTTCTGGCTGGCATGTTTCTGATGGTAGACCATGCCTGCCTAAACATTTTTTTCCCTGGTTTGCTAAATGGACGCATGGATTGGATCATGTGTCCAAAGGGGGAATGCTGGATATGGTTAAAAAATACTGGTATACAAATGGGTTTTCAGTGGTAGCTGAAAATTATTGTAAAAGATGTTTGATCTGTGCTTCTCACAACCCCTCGAGGGTTCCTGCACAATCACAGGCGGCATATCCACCTCCACGGTTCCCATTTCAGCATTTGATGATGGATTTCATTGAGTTGACACCTGCTGAAGGGAAGAAATATTGTTTAGTGGTCGTGGACATGTTTTCTAAATATGTTGAAGCGTTTCCAACAAAACATGCAGACAGCAGTGCTGTAGCGAAGTCTTTGTTGACAGAGATTCTTCCCCGTTGGGGGGTCCCAGAGGTGATTTCCAGTGATAACGGGACACATTTTGTCAACAAAGCTTTGCAAAAAATTAGTAAGCTTCTAGGTTTCCAGTTGAAGACACATTGTGCTTACCACCCACAATCAGGTGGAGCAGTAGAACGAGAAAATGGAACAATAAAAAATAAGTTGGCTAAATGCTGTGAAGAAACAGGGTTGTCCTGGCCAAAAGCTCTCCCTCTGGTTCTTATGTATATGCGGATGAGAAATAGATCCAGAGCTAATTTGAGTCCTTTTGAAATCCTTTTTGGGAGACCTGCAAATACAGGGGGAAGACCGAGTACTAACCTAAGCACACTAACAACTGCTCATTTTGAACATTCCATGTTGGAATATTGTAAGGTTCTGTCACGTTCTCTCTCTCTCTCTCATCAGACGGTGAAAGCTGCCTTACCCCCAGTAGCTGACAGACCCCTGCACCAGTTTCAGCCAGGACAGTGGGTGCTGATTAGAGATGCCAGGAGACGTCACTGGAGAGACAAGCGGTGGAGAGGTCCGTTTCAAATTCTGCTGGTGACTCACACTGCCGTAAAGGTCCAGGAACGTGACACCTGGGTCCATTTTACGCACTGCAAGGTGTTCACTGGAACACCACCCGAGCAGCATCCTGGTTCTGAACCTCCTACCTAGAGGAGCTTCCAACGACCGCCCACCTGTACCAGACTGGTAACAGGGCAGCTTGAAGCACAGAAGCCACTCAGGAGAGGCAGCAGGATTTTTGTTTTTTTTTAAGTTGTTTATAATTTGTTTTCTTTGAGAAAAAACTGTTTGCTTTCTATACCAGAAGAAAGGACATTCCACTTCAAGGTCACGATGCAGTTAAATGGAAGATGGTCTGTTCTGATGCTAATGATTGGTATTTCAAGTATTTTTATAACTCTTGTGTTCATTTGGGAAAAGGTGCAGCAAAGACAATGTAAGGCTAATTTGAGGAATTGTGCTAATAATACTCATCAGCTGATTCGAAGAGAGATCCATCACTTTTCTGACTACTATGATCATGCTGATAATGTCTGGTGGCAACTAATGCATCAAACTGTGAGGAAGATAAGAAATGATAGTTGCTATGTTTGTTGTTTGATTCCACATGCTATTAATGATCAACCATTTTTGGTACCAGTTCCTATTGATACTGCTTATACTCTAGCTACTTTCTTTCCAGATAACCGGTTGGTGGAGGTCATTTTTCCTTGGGTGAGGAATTATGCTGTACGGAAAAGCAGAAATGTTGGTAAATTTTCTAGTGAGACTAATTTAACGTGTGCGTCTACAGGAACTCTTTATAGATTTCGGGGTAATAGAAATCCAATTAAAGATCCAGATATTTGTATTGCTCAGGAGGAAAGCACACCTTATTTCCTTGGAAAGACGGTGGGTTGTAAAACTATTATACCAGTTTCATGTGCCTTGACCCACATTAATACATCTAGACCTTGTCCTGTCAGAACTGATCCTTATACTATTTCAGAATCTTTGGCTCCAGATCCTTTTGTGTTAACTCTTAATCTTACAGCCTTACCGAATGGAAGTCAATTGTATGGCATGGCAGGTAAATTAACCAGGGTTCTTGTTACTTTTCCTAGTAGAGATGGGTTCTCGTGTCCTAAGAACATGGTTTGGATGTGTGGAAACAGATCATATCTGTATCTGCCTGCTAATTGGTCTGGAGTATGTTATCTAGCTCATTTACTACCTACAGTCATGACTTATGATTCAATCAGCCCATTATTAGAGAGGAAGACAATGCTCAAACGGCAAAAGAGAGCTAGGATCCCACATTGGAAAGGGATTTTGGGTACAATTTTTCCTAATTATGGTGCTGCTAACGCCGCCCATAGGATTAATGAGTTGTCAGTTGAGTTAGAAAATCTTACTGCTTTATCTGAGGAAGGGGTCACTGTTCTAACTATGGAGCAGCAGGCTATAAGAACTATGAGTTTGCAAAATAGAATGGCTTTGGATTATCTGTTAGCTGAGAGGGGTGGCGTTTGTCATTTAATTGGGGAACAATGTTGCACTTTTATTCCCGATGTGTCTAAGAACATGACGAGTATCCATGATAAGTTTGAGGACTTGCTGACGACCCAACAGAAGGAGAATATGAGTTCCTCTTGGAATCCTTGGTCTTGGTTCTTTACTGGTGGATGGACATCTTGGTTAGTAAAGATTGGAGTGATTCTTTTATGTTTCTTTTTGATTTTGATGTTTCTTTCATGTTGTATTATTCCAATGGTTAGGGGACTGGTGATGAGACTGGTACGTTTTTCTGTGTTGCCTGTTGATAAGGATGTGAACTTAATTTCTGTTTGTCATGATTGTGATGATTCTGCATTTGAGGTGACAGATGGTATGGATACCGATGGATTTTATGTTGCTTAAGATGCTTTAATGATGTGCTTACTCTAAAGTGTTTGGGGAGTTATTACTGATGTTCAGCATTTTAGTGGTATATATAGAGATTTGGAGTTTTTTTTTTTTTAAGTGTTGTTATCCTTATTGTTTTAGCTTTGTTTTGGTTGTAATTTGAGAACAGTAGATCTTAGGGGAAGCCATGAAATAACACATGTATGGGTTATATATTCTTTTCTTTTATTAGTTTTACTTTGATTATGAGCTTGGGTGCTGGTTTTGTAGAATTTTCTTTTAGTTTTGTGATTATCTTGTAATCAGAAGAAAGGAGTGTAATGGAAAATTCTTTTAAAGTGCTCTGATATTCCCTTCACCTCTCTCATTTGTTTCTGTGTTGTATCACTCACAGGTGACCTTCCATCTACCTCTCACCTCTGACCTCTGTGTTTTATTAGTGTTCTGTTATTTAGAGCAGATGGACTCTAAATTCAAATGCTGGAGAGTTTTATGGTTAACACTTCCTGAAGTGTATATTTCAAGGGAAGGTAGATGGGTGGCCTCATAAATAACTTTGTTAACTCTGACCCGGGGAGGGTCTAGGGGCCATATTTCTAAAACTCCTTGAAGTTGAGATAACACCCTCATTTTTAGTATAAATACTGTTTGTGATTTCTGTTCGTTGCTCTGCTTAACTGACTTGCTCGGTGACAGAGTCATTCAAACGCTGAATGCCTTTGAATAAAACTTATTAAGACAAAGTCCGGATTTTCACTTCTTGTGAGTCAACTTCTCTCCACTTTGATAAGAAATTCCACAACACTGCACTATCACACTCATGTTGTGCCCCATGTAAGGGGTCTTTGTGGACCTTTGAGTGCAGGGCAGATTCATGTGACTGCGTTGGCTGTGCACACAGAAAGAGAAAATAATAGCATCAGTCTGAGTGTAGCACCAAACCCACTAAAGATCAAGAACACAACGGGTCAGCCAGGTCATGAGGGGAAGAAGAGAACTTGTTTTACCGAAATATAGTGAGGTGAGGTCTGCTGTTTTCCCACTGGGGGAACATTTCTTTTTTAGGGACAATCAGATAGAAAAATTGCATTGATACTGATAGTGTGGGCACTGATGTTAAAGAGCAATGCATTTAAATTCTACTAAACATTTTTAACATTTTAACATAACAAACTTACTGCTTTTGGGGAATCATAAGAGCACAGTGTGTATAGTTAAAACAGTTAAATCTAATGTCAGCTGATGGTGATTTCAAAAGTCTTAGTAAGAATAGTGAAATTATTGCATTTATTTATGAATAGAATGTTCAGGGTCAGTTTTAGTTTGTTTCATAACATATGCTTCCAAGTCTACTGATGGAAAAAGGACTCATTGTGTAACATTAGGGTACCTCATGGGTTATAAACTGAAACAGGAACAAATAAGTCTGACTAACAAATGTCTACATTTGTAGTATTTTTAAGAATCAACCAACAACAAACACATTAGATTTCTCTAATGGATCTCTTCTTACTTTGGACAAATCAGTGGTTTTTAACCATTAAATGCATCTAAGGTTTAAGAAAATTCAAGTCTGATTCAGTGACTTCGGTAATTGGGAACCATGTTAGTCGAGCTGATATTTACGCAGCCAAGAGCCACTGTCTGCTGCTCACTGGGGGCTGATCACCCCTAAAAATTTTATTCTAGAATTGCCCTTTGCTGGAAAATCTTCTGAAAACAACCATAAGAAATTTTGTTTTACTAAAAATATTTCTGGTTTTACATCCCCATTGTTCTTGCAAAAGTAATAAAATGCAATGTTATGTGTAATACCCTGACAAAGCAGACTTGTCATGAACCTGACCTCAGGTGATCTAATGTGAACCTTTAGGCGTCCAGAGTTGTAGCTGTTGCCTGCGGCTCGCTGAACTCCATTATGGAGCGATGTACTGCTTGGAAAAATACCTTTTCCTGGGATGAAGGCTATTTCCACAGTATTGTCTTGGCTGGAGAGAAGAAAAAAAAAAGAGATGTAGAGATGGCTAAAATATGCGAACATAAAAGCAAACACATCACTGGCCCGAAAGCACAAACAATTCCATTTTAATACTTGAATTTAGGGCTGCACGGTGTAGCAGTTGGTAGCACTGTTGCCGTGCAAGAAGGTCCTGGGTTCGACTCCCAGCCAGGGTCTTTCTGCATGGAGTTTGCATGTTCTCCCCATGCCTGTGTGGGTTCTCACCGGGTACTCCGGCTTCCTCCCACAGTCCAAAGACATGCCTGTTAGGTTAATTGGTCTCTCTAAATTGCCCTTAGGTGTGTGAATGAGTGTTGTTTGTGTGTTGCCCTGCGATGGACTGGCGACCTGTCCAGGGTGTACCCCGCCTCCCGTCCATAGACTGCTTGAATTAAAAAATGAATGCACTCCTACTTTAATAAGAACATTTGAATATCATTGTATGTGTTTGCCAGCTGCAGCTAATCACAACAAGGTTTTTTGTAATTGTTGAATTTAATGTATTTTTCTATTTAAATGATTTATAGATCAGTGCAAAAGAAAGAGGAATAATCCTTTGGAAATGGTCGGGTACAAGCAGTTTTAAAACCTCAGTTGTGGAAGAGACTAATCTCCACTGCCCTGCTTTAAGTTAACAAGGAATGTTATCTAAACTCACCTGTATTTAACTTTGTTTAGCATGCCTTTCGCCTCCTCATGGGTTACACCAATCAAAGACTCCTTGTTGATGGCAATGAGCTGATCTCCCGGTCTCAGGCGACCATCCTGCAGAGACAGACGGACTCTTTAAATCCAGTGAGATGAAGATAATCGCAAGCGCCCTCTTTTCCTTTGATGGCTGATTCTGTTAAATTAGATTTCCAAATAGTTTTTAGCAGTGCCTGCAGGACTCTACAAAGAATCTATAAAAAATTGAGCATCTCAGTGTTACTATGTAACCGATTTCTTCTTTTAATTTTTGTCAGGTATGTTTCTAATTTCATAAATTTGGAGCTGGTAGATCTTCAGTATGGAGATCATCTTAGATTTACAAGCACTTCTAAATGTGATTTCCTCTGTTTTGATGCAGTTATAACAGCAATAAATGAGTTGATGCAAAACGATAATTAAACTTAGTTGGAATTTATTCAACTGACAGTTTTTAATTAGAGATTCTTCACCTGTTTAAAGTGCCCAAAAATTACTTGCTGTGAACAAGCCCTAATTAGATCAAACTGAATTAAACAATGTCAGTCTAGTGGTGAATTCAACACTGTCAAAGTCCATCTTCTGTGAATTATTTTGGGATTATATGTGACAGAACAACGCAAAGTAGCACATTATTGTGAAGCAGGACAATGATTCATTGTTTCTAAAACTGAAATGTGTGATTTGGAATTAGGTCTGGACTTTGACTAGCTCATTCTAACACATGAAAAGTGAATGGTGAAAAGCTAGCACTGCTTTCCACCATAAGTTCAGTTTTAGTCTCATCTGATTAGAGCATCTTCTTCCATGTTTGTTGCATCTCTACATGTTTTGTGACAAGCTGCACACAGGACATCCTATGGCGTTCTTTCAACAATGGCTCTCTTCTTCCATAAAGCCCAGATTTGTGGAGTGCATAAATTAGAGTTGTCCTATCAAAATATTCTCCCACCTGAGCTGTGGATCTCTACAGCACCACCAGAGGTACTCTGATTAATGCCTCTGTCAGTTTAGGTGGATGGTCATGTCTTGGTATGTTTGCAGCTGTGCCATATTCTTGTTCAGCTGAGATTACATTACACCCAACTAGACTTTATTCACTAATTAGATGATTCTTAAAACATAATTAAGGGGTATCAGAGTAAAGAGAGCTAAATAGAAATGCATGCCATACAAGGCACTACTTTGTGTCGGTATGCCACAAAAACACCAATAAAATGTATTAATGTTTGTGGTTGTAATGTGCCAAAATGTAAAATCGTCCAAAGGGTATCAATATTGTACAAAAGCATAGAATACCCTATTACCGATTGTACATGATGCTTTCAGAGGAGCCATTAATACTTTTTAATACCAAACGTGCAGCATCTTTAAATAAGAATAATGTCATTTGAAGAATTTAATTAATTACTGAAAGCCATAAAAAAAGGCTCTTTTGTTAACATAATCCCAAATGGTTTTAGTGCTTTTTAAAGGTTTATCCAGGAACTAAAGTCGATTTAGGCAGCAGCTTGTTACACTACACACTTTTTATAGTCAAGGACTAAAAATCGTGAATCAGAAAATTTGACAGCAACATGACATGATTACATGATTGTGCTCTAAAATCCAGACACATGTAAACATCTACAGTACAAAAGTTCTGATCCCACCACAAGAGGGTGACTAGGGTTAGCGAAGGACTCCAGTGTGATGCATGTGCTAAAAAGCCTTCATCAAAACAGAACAAATCATAGAGTGCCATATATTATATATAGTATATACTGTAAACTATCACATTGATGTTCACATTACTCACTGTTAGACATGCAAACCTATTTCTCTTGTTTTGCAGGGTGGTTCTACAGTTCATATAAATGCATTGCTGCATAATCCTTCTGCTGACTCATCACATAGAAAGTCACATCCCATGAGATGCTGGCTCACTATATATGACACAAGGGATTAAGAGTAAACATTTACAGGAAAGGGGCAACCTGGTGCAATGAGTAGGAGAATGTTGTTAGTGGCTGTTCTCGTACAGCATGCTTTCAAAAAACAGACAATGAGTTTAACAGACTTAATGTATGAGTGAGGTTTGACTTCTTTTTGCCTGTTCAGCTAGAGTTGGGAGATTTTAAATTTGTAGGTCAGAGGAAAAAAATGCTGTCAAAGGAATCCAAATCTCTGCTGCACTAAGACTGTAGGAAAAAGGAAAATGAAGCGTAGGAGATGTTTTATTTAAAATAGTCGTGCAGCCAACTTTCAGTAAAACAAAACAAGATAATATTACAGGCTCTCTGGCTAAATTTGACATCTGATGGAGCAACATCTTCTCAACAGAGTCCTGTTGAAATATCCCTAATTAGGTTGCTGATGCTGATCATGCCTGAAATTAAGACAAAATGGAAAAGGGAAAAAAACATGATATCTGGCTATAGTCCAGGGTGGATTTCAAAAGAAGGCAGGATAAGCCTAAACCCCCACATGGCTGCATTGAAAGATAACCATGATTTAAAAAGTAAAGGCAATCAATGACAAGAAGCTATAATAGTGAAGCTCAGTCATTCTCTTATGGTTGCAGTGTTGGCGTTGGAGACTAAACATTGATTTTCTTCTGGATTTCTTTCTTTTATCTTTAGTGTAGATGAAGATGTAATGTTAGAGTATGAAAGGTCAGCACATGATTTTGAGGTTTTCCAAAGGCAGGGAATACTCTGAAGGCTTTCTGGCAGCCAGTAAGTGCCACCTGTTTGAGGGGTGACTGTATCAAGGATGAGTTCTTGTCAATAAAGTCTTTGAGGAAGAACATTGTGGCTTAAAAGATGGAGTTTTACAAAGAAGAGAAACCTAAATCAGTAATGGGGTCTGCAGATGGCAATAACAATCACAAGGTGAAAAGTTTAGGAAAGGCGATGGAGTCTGAGGCTTTTAAAGCCCAAGTCATACCTCCCAGTTTGCTCTACTGCCCGCGAGACTTCAAAGCATGTCTGATGTAAATTTCATTATGTGTAGCCATCCACTAGGCTCTGACTCTCTGAGGGCATCCATGTGCAGCCCGGATTTTTGTAATCACACTGGCCATATCCACCATTAGGCACAATAATAGCACTAGTCAGAGGATGGCACCAAACCCACAGCAGATAACTAAAAAATGAGTTAGATCATGAGCAGAAAAAGAAAAACAACAATAACGTTTTTGTAGTATTTTTTGTAGTTTTTCTAATTTGTTGTACCCATAATTGTTGTCTGAGAAGCCCAACAGATTTACTTTCATAAGTCGAGCTTTGCAGCTAATGCTGTAATGCTCCACTTGATATACAGGGGTTGGAAAATGAAACTGAAACACCTGTCATTTTAGTGTGGGAGGTTTCATGGCTAAATTGGACCAGCCTGGTAGCCAGTCTTCATTGATTGCACATTGCACCAGTAAAAGCAGAGTGTGAAGGTTCAATTAGCAGGGTAAGAGCAGGGTTGCTCAAAATATTGAAATGCACACAACATTATGGGTGACATACCAGAGTTCAAAAGAGGACAAATTGTTGGTGCACGTCTTGCTGGCGCATCTGTGACCAAGACAGCAAGTCTTTGTGATGTATCAAGAGCCATGGTATCCAGGGTAATGTCAGCATACCACCAAGAAGGATGAACCACATCCAACAGGATTAACTGTGGACGCAAGAGGAAGCTGTCTGAAAGGGATGTTCGGGTGCTAACCCAGATTGTATCCAAAAAACATAAAACCACGGCTGCCCAAATCACGGCAGAATTAAATGTGCACCTCAACTCTCCTGTTTCCACCAGAACTGTCCGTCGGGAGCTCCACAGAGTCAATATGCACAGCCGGGCTGCTATAGCCAAACCTTTGGTCACTCATGCCAATGCCAAACGTAAGTTCCAATGGTGCAAGGAGCACAAATCTTGGGCTGTGGACAATGTGAAACATGTATTGTTCTCTGATGAGTCCACCTTTACTGTTTTCCCCACATCCGGGAGAGTTACGGTGTGGAGAAGCCCCAAAGAAGCGTACCACCCAGACTGTTGCATGCCCAGAGTGAAGCATGGGGGTGGATCAGTGATGGTTTGGGCTGCCATATCATGGCATTCCCTTGGCCCAATACTTGTGCTAGATGGGCGCGTCACTGCCAAGGACTACCGAACCATTCTTGAGGACCATGTGCATCCAATGGTTCACGCATTGTATCCTGAAGGCGGTGCCGTGTATGAGGATGACAATGCACCAATACACACAGCAAGACTGGTGAAAGATTGGTTTGATGAACATGAAAGTGAAGTTGAACATCTCCCATGGCCTGCACAGTCACCAGATCTAAATATTATTGAGCCACGTTGGGGTGTTTTGGAGGAGCGAGTCAGGAAATGTTTTCCTCCACCAGTATCACGTAGTGACCAGGCCACTATCCTGCAAGAAGAATGGCTTAAAATCCATCTGACCACTGTGCAGGACTTGTATATGTCATTCCCAAGACGAATTGACGCTGTACTGGCCGCAAAAGGAGGCCCTACACCATACTAATAAATTACTGTGGTCTAAAACCAGGTGTTTCAGTTTCATTGTCCAACCCCTGTATATAAAAAGAAACTTTATTAGAAACTGCTTTGAGATTATTTCAATTGTAATGGAGATGGTGTCATAGTTTGGCTTCTTGTTGGACCAAAATGCAGAGAAGAACCCCTGAAACTCGAGGTTTTCAGGTAAGTTGAGTCTTTATTATCCATGGCAGGACACAGACAGGGTAGCCAACACAGAAGATCTCACATACACATAACATAAGGGGGAATCAATGACAAACATGACAAGACAATCAGGGGAAAACACAGAACAGGTGTGGGCTTGGGGTGGAGGGAGACAGAAAACAAAGGACTAGACTAGGTAATATAACAAAAACACAAGCAGTTATGACAGATGGAGACCGAAATGAAAAGGGAAAAAAGAAGCAAGAAAGAGAGAGAGGCAGGCAAAAAGGAAAAAGGGAGAGAAGGAGAAAAGAATGGAGGAGAGAAAGAAGGATGAAGAGATTACAAGATAAAACCCTGCTTGCTTCTACACCTGCAGAAACATATATTATAACAGCATTGTTACTAAATAGTACACGGGACTAATAAATGCAAGATGTATTTAGTGGTAACTGTGCCTCAATATAGAACATGTATGTATTTGTTAACACCTGAATCTAAACATCTGTGGGTTTAAGTGTGAGCGTGCTTGTGTATACAAGGTCTCTCCATAAAAATATGCAATAGCGAGTGTGAAGAGCCACAGACCTGCTCCCCTGGACCACAGACAGACAGAGGAGATCCGAGCCACAGACCTCCAAAGATCCCCCAGAGCACAAGAACCCCAGGAGAACCACCGCTAGGACTGTAACCACCCCAGAGAAGAACAGGGGAGAGTCCCAGGGGAACCACCCAGCAGCCACAGTGCAGAAGCCACAGGGAGCTGCAGCAACGAGCCCACAGGCCCCGCCGACAGCTGTCTATGCCAGGGCAGATCAAAGCCTGGACCCAGTGACTAGAGACCCCAGAACACATCACACCCCCCAAGCAGAGGCCTGACAGAGCCCAGGGGTCCAGGCCCCAGCAAGCAGCCAGCCCGGGACACCGAGAACCACAAGCACACCAGCGGGCAGAGACACCAACCACCAGCAGGGAGTGTGGCAGGGAGGAAACAGGCTCCACATTTGATGGCTGGCCTAAACTGATCCAGGAGAGGGAGCAGCCCAGGACCTAACTTGACACAAAACAGGTACACACAGTCACAATCACACATTCCCACCCTCATGCGTACTGTGATGGAAATTCTTGCAGTAAGCATTTCACAGTGTATGATTTTTTTTATCTTACTCCTCAGAACATCTGTGTTAGGGAGTAAGCTGTAAAGCCATTATCAGATGTTTAATGGTTCAGACCCATCTTTAGGACAATGTCAGGAAGGGCAGTTAGGTCTGTTTCTAGATAACCTTGTCACTGTTGAACTGAAGAAGGGTTGGGGTCATGAACATGGACTCTTTGCAGTTGAGATAACATTGTCTTGTTCTGGTATAAATACTGTGTGAAAATAGCGTTCGGGGCTCTGTTCAACTGACTTGCTTGGTGACAGAGTCATTCAAATGCTGAATGCCTTTGAATAAAACTTATAAAGACAAAGTCTGGATTTTCTCTTGTTATGAGTCAACTTCTACCCACTTTGATAAGAAAATTCCACAACACTTTTGGCGTCACGAACAGGATCTGACGTGCCAGAGGAGACCGCGGGAGGGGGACACGGACGCCTGGCCAGCCTGGAGACGTTGTCCTCAGTCCACCTCCATATTACGGTGGTGGAGTCCGGGTGTCCGCCTGCGGCTTCTGGCTGATTAGATCCGAACTATTTGTCTTCAAATATATCTGGGTGAGAAGTTGCTCTGTATGATATAATGTATATTATTATTTTTTTATTACACATTAACCATCATCTCCTAACTAATTAATTAGGTTCCAGAGTTGCGAGAGGGAGGACATCAGCTGAGGGTCCAGTTACCCTGCAAAAGGAATGGCAGGGAGGTTCTCATTGGTAACAATGGGATAAAGCAAAACACAGGGTTTTGCGGGTGGTTTTTAGCAATTTTCTACACCTCATAAAGGAGAAAAGCCAGTGGGCAGACGTACCGCTGAACAGGTAAAAATAAATGGTTCCGGAACCTTGAGGCATCAGGGGTGTCTCCTTCTTCATACTCTGATTTATAAAATAATGAAAGGAAAAAGTGGGGATGATTGTGTTAAATGTGCTTTAATTTGGAAGATAACATTGGTTTTTCACAGCGTGGACGTTTGAGTGTAAATAAGTTAAATAGTTTAAAAAGTTTCAAGTAAAACAGTTGATGGAAAAATAAAACAAAACATAAGATTAAAAAGCACAGAGTGCATCAATTAAGGGGTTAAAGAGTTAAAATTTTCCTGAAGGAAGTTTCGTTTGTCTTAAATATTGCGATCAGTCGGAAAATAAGGTAAAAGTGAAAAGGGACATTAGAGAGTCGAAAAGAAAGTTGTTTTAGAAAGGAGTATAGTGCATGTTGTGGAAGGAAGTGACAGGCAGGGGGACAACTGACTGACTGACTAATAATATTTCTGTGTCCAAAATCTGAACCTATACTAAACTTTTCTTTTGCCTCTCTCACACACAAATACACACATATATGGGATTTGAGTTCAACATCTGCGTTTTTGAGTCTGGATTTTAGAAACCTGCCCTTCTCCATGGCTACTCCACCAGAGACGCTTCTCCAGCACGGCCTGAAAGAGAGAGATCTGCCTTCCTGTTGAAAATCACAGTGTGACTTTCTACAAGAAAAAAAAAACGAAACTCAGAAGAAGTCTGGACCCACTGAGATGGACAACGATCCATGCTGTTTGCAAGAGCCAGAAGAGTGATACACTGGATTTATATTGAAAGCATCTTGTGCGGGCAGAAGAGAAACCGGAGCAAAGTTTCTTCTTTCTCCCTCCTGGAGAAGTTAAAGTGGACAATGAAGGATTGAATGTCTCACCAACAGACCTGGGAAGGGCCTGGTTGTTTTTTGGACTGATAGAGGACTGTGTGCCTGACAGTCTGACTCTGGAGCGATTTAGAAACTGATGGGGGTAACGTACTAACACACACACATTTGCATAAATCTTTTCCTATTTTCTGCAATGAAGAACGCTTATTAACCGCTGCTCATGTGACGCTTGCTTGACGTTGACAGATATAGCGGGTTAAAATATTATTTTAGGGTTAGAAAAGTATCTTTAAAAGGGTGATAACTTAACTCATTTGATACTTTCCAGTTAATTCTTTTAGAGAAACAAGTTCTCTTTCGTCGTGGAATATTCAGGGTCAATTATTATAGTTATTAAAAGTTATTAAAAAGCAGAGGAAGTTACACCATCTCCAAAACTCAGCAGTAACCAAGTGTTTCTATGTTATTCTCAGGACAGATCTCATGAAGGAGTATTTTTAAAACCCAGCGCATGCGTAAAACCTGATGGGTTTCTCCTTCAGATATTATTTTCTGTTGTCAGAGTTTGTATCCCATAAATCTAATGGGTAGAGACCTCATTAAAACAGGCTTAGTTCTACTGCAGATGGTCTTCATACAGTTTCTGACACAGTATTTACAGTTTGGTGCAGTTTTTGTCCGCAAGTGCTAACTGACGCTTGTGGAAAGTACAAATTCATTGTTTTTCACAGCAGCTGCTGGGAAGAGGTTATATTAGGTTTTTTCTTCCCTCTTCTGATTCATGCAGCGTGTTGATTTACACTGTACCTTATATCAGGTCCTGACAAAAACTATGAAAGGTTTGGTTCTGCAGGTTCTTTTTTCTCCCTTTGGAGAAGGAAAGGACACCTGATCAGTTCTGTGTTGCATAGAAATATTAAAACACTTGTTGTTTTCTAAGATATCACCAGCTAAAAACTTTTAAAACTTTTGAGAGTAATTAGTTTTGTTAAACACATTTCCCTTGGTAAAACAAACCTTTAAAATGAGTATGAAAAATGGGGTTATTTAGAAAGAATCTGATTGGACAGTGGTACCACACAAAAATTAAACTAATCTCATGTTTCCTAAAAGACTCTGCATGAAAAGGCCTTCAGAACCGTGGAGTTATTTTCCACCACAGTAACAAGTTTTTTTAAGCATGCTTTTTCTTTATTTTAAAACAGATATGGTTTTTTGTTTTTGGCTTTTTAGCATAAAGTTTTTCTGAAGCTTCTTATGAACTGTGTTAAGAGCTAATATGATCTGAGGTAAATTAGGAGCTGTGAACTAGTGATTTTAAATCTGATTATTGTCCAAGCAGAAATAATATATTTAGCCAATCCTTCAATCTCTGCAGAAAGTTAACACCATTGTTCAATTCAGTAGTACTCAACTTGTGGTTCCTGGACTCCTGAAACCCGTATGCCATAGATTTTGGGTCCATAAAATTATAATATTTAATTAAAGGTAGACCGATTACTTATTAAAATAGATCTAAGCCATTGATGAGTTCCAGTCATTTGATGGCTTTGAAATGCAATAATACTCAAAAATTTCTACTCTGGGGAACACAGATTGGGATTGAAGAGTTTGGTTTTGGAACCAAGGTTAGGATTTTTATAACAGAATCAAGACAAGTAAAATCCTTCATTTTAGGAAAAGAAAATAAATAAAGGCTCTCTCAATACTAAAGAGGACGGTCGGCTCAAACTCCAGTCTCCTTGTTTGATTTCTTAGGGTTTAAAGATTAAAGGAATACATAGGAGTACAAAGGTACACAAGGTGATTTCAGATTACTAAGAGATAAATTATTGGAACATTAGCATTTGGATTGTAAAAGAGGGGTTCTAGTAATAAGTTTTCCCCAACTCTCAAAATTTAAATAGCCAAATTGAAGAAAAGGATGTTTGTTCTTTTTTAAACTGTTTGTGGGAAAAAGTCCAGTTTGGAGACAAGCTTCTTATCTTAATTTCTGATTAAGTCAAACACTGCAGTTTTGTTTAGTTTGGGTAAAAATGTCAATGCTGACTTTTCTAATTTCCCCTCGGGGATCAATAAAGTATCTTTGAATTTGAATTGAATTGAATTAAAATACTTCTTTGCATTTAACTTGAAATTCTGCAATATAGCTGTAATCAAATTGAGTCAAACAAAAAGAGAATTATAACTCTCAGAATTGTAGTTATTATTACAGAGTTACAGTACAAAGAATTAGCAAAAGGTTTCAGCATCAGTAAATTTGGATTCATTTAAGAGAAAACTGTTGCTGTGCTTCTAAATACTTTGAGATTTTTTGGACTATGTGCACTCATTTTTTAAAAGAAGATTATCATAACAACATTGATCAATTATAGCATTAAAAGATATGGCTGAGAAGACATATTCTGAAAAGAGATTGTTAAAAATTTCTTTGAATTCTTGAAGCTTCAAATTTGGCCATTTGTCTGTCTTTGATGTTTTGTCTTTGTTTTGTTGGAATTAATGTTTGTTTATATGTTGCATGAAACAATAATCCATGTTTAGAATAATGTTTCTAAATCTCAGATTGATTAAACTTTGAGTTTTCAAGAGAGATAAGAAGCAGCTTGTTTCTGAGGCTGCCAATCAAAGGTTAGTTCTGCCTGACTCCGCCCACCTACCAGGTTGGTTCATGCCTTTGTTGTCATGGTAACGCTCAGCACCTCCCTTCCTGAGTTTTAACACTGTTTAAGAGACAATAGAATCAAAATGCTTGTAGTGATTGTTGCCTTAAAAACATGTTTTTTTTTTTTTTGTATAATGATTAAGGATGTAGGATGACTTTAAGATTTATTTGTTTTATTACTAAAAGGTTAATGAAATAGTTTAAACTAGTTTGAAGAATTAGTTTTGCATGCAAAATCATTGGTGATTTATTAGATTGAAAGTTTCCCTGGTACCATTAAAACTAGCTGACAGTTCAAGATATGCAAAAGTAAGGAATATAGTTTTGATAAAGAATCTGAGTCATGACTTTATACTTGGTGGGAATTATTTATTAGATTCGAATTTGTAGGGTTTATGCATCTGAATTACATTAGATGTCCATTAATCTAATACTCATCTTCTTACAAGACAAATCAGGATGATATGTGACTAATTTCTAAGTGAGACATTGATGAACTGAATTACTAAAGTTTGTGTTTTGTTGTTAATGGAACTGAATTGCAGGTAAAAACATCTGGATTTTCTTTATGTTGCTTTTGTTAAATTCATAGTGACACATAGTTATGTCAGAATTCATTTCTTTGGTTCTAGGTAATGTGATCTTGGTTACTAAACATTTTTGTTCAGATTTATTGCTGAATTGTCTCATGGGTTGGACCCTGCGCCAGAAGGAGGGAATGTCAGAATAAAGCAACATGGGGTTCCAAAAGTTGTAGCACTTATGGAAAAAAGAGTAGCTCATACCTCCAGTGAGGACTTAGTGACAATGCGAGAGAAACGTTGTACTTTGTTTATATAAATGGTGCATAGTTCCCTAAGACCACATTCTGAAAACCTCTCTGAAATTATGGTGTTGATTCTTTTGTGAAATTTTATATCTCCACAGATTAGACCATTTTTGAAATTATTTTTGGGTTTTCTGAAGCTATGAAATATTGACCTGTAATCAGACCTTCCACAAACATCAGGTCACATTTTTGATATTCAGAATATTTACTGATGGTCACTGCTAGTATATCAGGTGAAGTCAGAAGATCAATTCTTTGGATTTTGTTGGATGTTTTGATGAAGTTCATGTAGTTAAGCACTTAGGTTTGAGAATGGGACTTTGAATTGAAAATTAGCCAAGTGTTGTCAAGGCTCTACCTATTGTTCTCACTTATATGAGATTGAGAAAAATGACACAGGCAAATCTCAGTCCTTTTGAAGTGCTGTGTGGCAGGTCTCCTAATTTGGACATGGGGATATTGCCAAGAAAATTTTCTTACACATCTTTGTGTGAAGGTAGGATGTTGTTTTACTGTCAAAACCTGTCCACTGTGTTTTCTCAAGTTTCACAGATGGTGAAGGCTGCATTACCAGAAACAGCCACTTCCACCCACCAGTCCTTTATTCCTGGCGACTGGATTCTGGTCAGAGAATTTAGGAGAAAACACAGGAAGTCCAGGCGCTGGAAAGGCCCATATCAGATCCTACTAGACACCCAGGAAAGCTACAGGAAAGCTCCAGCTCCTCCAGCTTCATTTGGCTTCCAGGACACAAGTCATCTTCTAACTGGATCATCCACGGCTGAAAGGTGTGAGGACAGCGGACCACCACAAGACAAAGAACTGTAAGCTGATCACTGGCGAGTGATTGAAGAGGTGGTTGAAGAACACTGTTCTTACAAGGGCACAATAATCCCTTGGGCAGTGCAATGTTATTTCAGAATCTACTTAAGGCCATCGCATTGCCTGAAAGTTAGAAATCATAAGGTCATTTGCCTCACTGCACACACACCACAGTGAGAGATTCTTTCCTCCCACTTTGACAGCGAGACTGACTCTGAGGAGGACATCTCGGATGCTTTTATCTAACTTTTATGTTTATTGCTTGATATTTATCATTATGGTACAAATTTGAATGTGTTCATTTCCACCGTTGTTTAGTTGGACTATGGAAGCCTAACTTCTAGCAGGTTAGAGTTCCTGTTTCTAAATATATTTCTAGAGGAGCTTCCTACGACCGCCCACCTGTATCAGACTGGTAACAGGGCAGCTTGAAGCCACTCAGGAGAGACAGCAAGATTTTTTTTTGTTTTTGTTTTTTAAGTTGTGTTTATAATTTGTTTTCTTTGAAAAAAAACTGTTTGCTTTCAGTACCAGAAGAAAGGACATTCCACTTCAAGGTCACGATGCAGTTAAATGGAAGATGGTTTGTTCTGATGCTAATGATTGGTATTGCAAGTATTTCTGTAACTCTTGTGTTCATTTTGGGAAAGGTACAGCAAAGACAATGTGTGATTAATCTGACTAATAATACTCATCAGTGGATTCGAAGAGAGATTCATCACTTTTCTGACTACTATGATCATGCTGATAATGTTTGGTGGCAACTGATGCATCAAAACTGTGAGGAATTATGCTGTACGGAAAAGCAGAAATGTTAGTAAATTTTCTAGTGAGATTAATTTAACGTGTGCGTCTACAGGAACTCTTTATAGATTTCGGGGTAATAGAAATCCGATTAAAGATCCAGATATTTGTATTGCTCAGGAGGAAAGCGCACCTTATTTCCTTGGAAAGTCGGAGGGTTGTAAAACTATTATACCAGTTTCATGTGCCTTGACCCACATTAATACATCTAGACCTTGCCCTGTCAGAACTGATCCTTATACTATTTCAGAATCTTTGGCTCCAGATCCTTTTGTGTTAACTCTTAATCTTACAGCCTTACCGAATGGACGTCAATTGTATGACATGGCAGGTAAATTAACCAGGATTCTTGTTACTTTTCCTAGTAGAGATGGGTTCTCGTGTCCTAAGAACATGGTTTGGATGTGTGGAAACAGATTATATCTGTATCTGCCTGCTAATTGGTCTGGAGTATGTTATCTAGTTCATTTACTACCTACAGTCACGACTTATGATTCAATCAGCCCATTATTAGAGAGGAAGACAATGCTCAAACGGCAAAAGAGAGCTAGGATCCCACATTGGAAAGGGATTTTGGGTACAATTTTTCCTAATTATGGTGCTGCTAACGCCGCCCATAGGATTAATGAGTTGTCAGTTGAGTTAGAAAATCTTACTGCTTTATCTGAGGAAGGTTTCACTGTTCTAACTACAGAGCAGCAGGCTATAAGAACTATGAGTTTGCAAAATAGAATGGCTTTGGATTATCTGTTAGCTGAGAGGGGTGGTGTTTGTCATTTAATTGGGGAACAATGTTGCACTATTATTCCCGATGTGTCTAAGAACATGACGAGTATCCATGATAAGTTTGAGGACTTGCTGACGACCCAACGGAAGGAGAATATGAGTTCCTCTTGGAATCCGTGGTCTTGGTCCTTTGCTGGTGGATGGACATCTTGGTTAGTAAAGATTGGAGTGATTCTTTTATGTTTCTTTTTGATTTTGATGTTTCTTTCATGTTGTATTATTCCATTGGTTAGGGGAATGGTGATGAGACTGATACGTTTTTCTATGTTGCCTGTTGATAAGGATGTGAACTTAATTTCTGTTTGTCATGATTGTGATGATTCTGCATTTGAGGTGACAGGAGGTATGGATACCGGTGGATTTTATGTTGCTTAAGATGCTTTAATGATGTGCTAACTCTAGAGTGTTTGGAGAGTTATTACTGATGTTCAGCATTTTAGTGGTATACGTGGAGTTTTGATGTTTTTTTTCTCTTGTGGTGTTGTTATTCTTGCTCTTTCAGTTTGTTTTCCTGGTGATTTGCGAACCTTAGCTCATCGTGGGGCCATGACTATACGGCGTTTGATTTATATATTTTTCTTTTTTGTTTTTTTTTCTTTTCTTTTGATTATTTTTCTGGATGTTGGTTTGCTAGAATTTTTATATGATTGTCTTGTAATCACAAGGGGGAAGTGTGATGGAAATTCTTGCAGTAAGCATTTCACAGTGTATGATTTTTTTATCTTACTCCTCAGAACATCTGTGTTAGGGAGTAAGCTGTAAAGCCATTATCAGATGTTTAATGGTTCAGACCCATCTTTAGGACAATGTCAGGAAGGGCAGTTAGGTCTGTTCCTAGATGACCTTGTCACTGTTGAACTGAAGAAGGGTTGGGGTCATGAACATGGACTCTTTGCAGTTGAGATAACACTGTCTTGTTCTGGTATAAATACTGTGTGAAAATAGCGTTCGGGGCTCTGTTCAACTGACTTGCTTGGTGACAGAGTCATTCAAACGCTGAATGTCTTTGAATAAAACTTATAAAGACAAAGTCTGGATTTTCTCTTGTTGAGTCAACTTCTACCCACTTTGATAAGAAAATTCCTCAACAGTACACATAAAAACACTCACACCCACGCCCCAACGTAAAGACACACAACAAGGTTGTACACTCACTCAAATACATACATACTCTATACTCCCAGGTGTTGTAAATATGAATCTGAGAATATTATTTAATATTAATATTTTAATATTAATATTTTAATATTTTACCAAATAATATTCCGGTCTGTTAAGGATTGTCCTGTGAATACCATCCCCATTACGGCGATGGTATTAGGACAGAATAGAAAGGTGTGAGACGAGCTCAGGCATTATTGAACAGCATAAACTCTGCACACATATGGAATGAATTCACACAATTTCTTAAAATACAAGAATTTATTAACAAAAATAAGTCAACTCAAAGTCAAACATATTTCAATCAACAAACTCTTTACTATGCTAAAACAATCCAACTAAACTACCAAGCAGAATTAAAGAATAATGAAGACTAATGGACTATGTACAGTATAAACAAGTTGATTAAAGATGATTAGAAATCATGACCAAAAAGAGTGATGCAACATTACCATGCAATGTTTATGTTTGAGAACCAAGGATTATCTTGAAGAATCTGGAAGTGAAGTGAAGTTAGTTTTAGAACTAACTTAGAAAATAATCAGCAACCTTTAGACAACCCTTCACAATGCAAGATCAGATTAAATATTATTTTAATAAAATAATGTTTTAAATAATGATCTGCTGAATAAAACCAACCTCCTGGATGACTAATTCTCAACGGTGTCTAATTAACTGCCTTTATTTATTAAAATAATATTTGAATAAATATTGAGTATTTTGGAAAAGAGCCAAATCTTTCTGAAAAAATTGGGCTTAATGGTGTTTACTTAGTTATCAACTCTAGCAAATGATGTTCAGGGACTTATTCACTAGCTTGAAAACTAACAACCTTTCTGTTGACTAGCCTTAATGCTAGCACACGTGTTCTTACCGGCTGGCCGTTGGGCTAACAAAGAAGCTAGCTAAAGTGCTAAGCTAGAGATAGCTTAGCGCCAGAATCAACACATACCTTTAAAATACCAGGGTTAAAATGCATAAGCGCTGACGGCGCGTTATGAGCAATGTTCTGGTTAAAATCACCCTTTAAATAAAGTTTATCTTAGCTTCAAAACATACAAAGAACACAAACCGGCCTGTGTGCTACAGGTAGCATGCTAGCACCAAGATAGCCAAGTTCCACAAAACAAACTTCATAACATGAAAACGTTTAGATCATTTCATCCTAAACCAATCTGTTAATTTGCCCAAAACCCAACCTCTGACCCTGTTGAGTGAATGTTGTCCAAGGGCGAAGTTTGAAGAAGATATCCGTCGTGAACAAAGAGTTAGCTTCCCGCTAACTTCTTCAGTTTCTTCCGATCCGAAGGTGCGTTTGTTCTATGAACAAAGGTTAGCTTCCCGCTACCTTCCTCAGTTTCTCCCGATCAGAAGGTGACCAGCTGTTCGTTACCGTAAACACGGTTGCGGCCGTCGTCTTTCCTCCAGACTCAGCTTGTCGAAACAGCTTCTCCACCGGCTTCTCTCGGAACACCGTTTGCTTCTGTGGGGCCTCGAAGAGAAAATGTATGCAACTCTTACACCTTAATTTCTCCGTTCATGAATGAAAATACCGGATACACAGACAGTATTTCATTCTACTTAACTTTTGCAAATGATCGGTGATCGGTCCTTGGATCCAGTTGAATTTATGTCTTTTTGCTAGCAAAAGACATTCAGCGCGCTGTGTTCCCTCCTGACCGGTCCCTCTGGGAGGCCGTATGGAAGAGAAAGACTTGTGGAAAGGTGGGGCTTTTATTTGGGTATTGGCGCCGCAGGAAGTCCGCAGTTACCCCCTTTCCTGGCTGTGCTGGAAGAAGGTTAATGCACTTTATTTTGAAAGGTTCCAGGAAAGTATGTAACGGAGTTTTAGTGTTGAAAACCCATGGCTCTGTGGTCCCAACACAAGTCCAGGTTGCTATACCCCATGGGGCAACCAGCACCCGGACCCAGAAGGTGGTCCCCTTCCCTGCAGGGTGGAGACAGGCAAACCGCCCCAGAACCAGCCCAGACTAGCGCCGGCAATGCCCGTACTCGAGTGATCCAGACCCAAACCCCACAACATTTAAAAAAAGATTTTTTTAAGAAACTCAGTGAGGAGAAATTTCTGTTTTCTCAGCGTGGATAAATTATCAGTCCGAAACAACAAGGACAGAAAAACTGCACTGATGTTCTGAAGATAAATCATTGTATTCCTTTTTTCAATTCTGGCATAATTATCTGGAACATAGCCAAGCCAGAAGGGAGAGGGGTGTGGCAGGAGAAGCAGAGAAGGAAGACACTGCTGTCAAAACTGGTGAAGCTGCAAAGTTTCCCTTAAGAAGTTACACTTTTGGGATTTATGGGGAAGTTTTTGACTCTGCCATGGCAATAAAGAGGACAAGGACTTTAAAGCACAAAAATGCTGACTTTTGACCGTGGAAAGTTAGTTTTAGGTTAGATATTAGATATTTGCGCTTCACAAATAAAGTGGGGTCTTCCTTCTGTTTGACCTGATGCAGGCTGCTCTCTGCCTGCTCTCTCCTCCTTCAGCCTTCAGGCATGTTTTATGATTTGTAAATAGTAAAATTATATTTTGGTTTGACCCGCTTCAGCCATTGTGGTCCTTAATATTATTGTAGTCACTCTTGAGTTTTATTAACTTTTCCCTGCAATACCTCTTCAAAAACCTTCTCATTTCTCCTGGTCCAATTGGCCATCAGTGAACAGCAGTCTGTTTACATCACATGTAGTCCCTACTTGGCCCCAGTCGTACCTGATCAGGAGCAGGGACCAAAAAAGTTAGGTACCGGGACGGAAAAGATAGTAATGGAAACGATTACAAAGCAAGCCGATTGGAGCCAGTGGAAAAGGGGCAAGAGTGGTTTTAAGGAACACACTATTAGCCTAAGGTGCTGCCTTATAAACTCTCTAATTCTCTGACACTCCCTGTATCTTGAATTCCAAAAAACATCTTATCATATATCAGAAAAGGAATTTGTTGTCATTGCATGGTAAAAACAGAGCACGGAAATTACAGATATGCTCTCTAAAGCTAATGCCAACACTCATGTCCAACTCTACATACACACACACACACGTGCACACACACACACACACACATACACACACACTCTCTTTGACAGTCAAACATAGAGCATTCTATTACACATGATCCCACGTTACAAATTAAACACATTAAATTCTAATAAAAATCAGCATATCTACTTGAAATGATAAAGGGTATTGGAGGGGGCACACGAGTGGGACAGGGAGACCATGTCACCTAATTTCTGTAACAGCCCTGGGGCGAAAACTGTTCATCCTGCAGGATAGTATTTGCTCTGCAGAGGCACCGAGTCCTGAAAATATTATCCAGAGAGGGCAGGGAGAGTCTGATGATTGTGATAGGAACTGCTGAGATTATCATCGGACTGTCCCTGCTCTTGCTGGATGATATTTTCATATGCAGCAAACATCTGCTAAAAACAGCTTCCTTAATAAATATATACAGGAGCACAGATTCCTGTACTATTTCTGTGTTCCCCTTCATTCTCTTCCTGCTTCCTTGCCACATTTGACAGAGTGGGTGGACAGAGAGGCGAGAAGGATGGAATTAACATGAGAGAAGCAGGGAAGGCTGCAGAAAGTGGGTGATATGTGCAAATCCTAAGCGTGTTGGGGATCGGTGCAGGTCTTAGCTAATACATGATCATAGACAGTCCTTATTACACAGTAATGTACCATCCAGGTCAGTTTGAGAAACAATTTTGAGATCGAAAAATACAGTAAAGAAGGAAACAAGGAAAGTATGAAAGTTGGGTCTTTTATAAATGTTCAGTAAGGTATTGTAGAGTCAGAGCAACAACACCTGCTGATATTTAACCTTTTATATAGTTTGAACAGGAGAAAGTCCACAGAAAGAGGAAGATGGTGTCAAAGTGTGGAGTAGGACACAATTGCCGACAGGCAAGCAGAAGCAGCTCAGTGAGTTGGAAGGCAAAAATAAGCAGACATGGATTGAACGAGGAGCAAGGAGTAAACATAAACTAAGAGAAAATGCTGAAAAAGCTCAAAAGAAAATTATCTAAATATAGACACAAATAAAAACCAGAAACCAAACACTAGAGAACCGGGACAGAGAGGTTCCTGCCATGTGGGACACACTTCGATGAAGGACATACTTGCTGCCCAAGTATTTAACTATTGGTGTTAGCAATACAGGTCCATGTCAAAAAATCTGAATATAGTGCAAAAGTTCAATATTTTTGTCACTCATTTCAGAAGTGAAACTCATATTATATAAATCTATTACACATAGATTGAAATATTTCAAGTCGTTATTTCTTATAATTTTGATAGTTATGACTACAAGATAATGAAAACACAAAATTCTGTTCGAATATTAGAATATTGTTGAAAAGTTAAATATTGGAAACTCATGGTGTCCCACCCTATTTAGCTAATTACCTCCAAACACCTGCAATGGTTTCCTGAGCCATCCAGAGAGCTCAAAACAGTGATTTGTGCTGCTGTCTACATCCCACCAGATGCTAATGTTAGCTTGGCACTCTCTCAGCTGTACGCCACCATTAGCAAATAAATGAAGGCTCATCCAGAGGGAGCTTTCGACGTTGCTGGGGACTGAGCACTTTGTTCCCTAACCTTGCACATGTCAGAATCTGTCTTGTTAGGTTTTTGTGTTGTTTACTTCCTGCTTAGCCAGGTGCTTTTCTGTTCAGGTATATTTAGATTCCTTCTAGTTAATTTTGTTACTTCCTGGGTTCCGGTGTTAGATGTGTTTAGTTTATATTTTCTTACAGAACTTTCTAAGCTGCAAGACTGCTTTGAGCACACTGAATGGAGTATATATGAACATCTTGATTTACAGGAGCACACAGAGCAGGCAGAAGCAGCTCGGTGAGTTGAGAAGTTTAGCAAAATAAAAACCAATAGCTTACAGCAAGGCAGAAGGCTATTATGCTCTACATTAAGAGCTGCACTGAGAGTGTAACACTGAATCAAAAACCAAGGATGACCAAGGATGACACTCCTTAAAACCCGGAACTCTGCCTTAAAGTCAGGTAACAGAGAACAGTACAGGGTGGCGAGGGCAGAGCTGCGGAGAGGTATCAAAGCTGCTAGGACACTCATAGGAGAAAAATGTGGGACCATCTCACCATTAGCAGCTGCAGAATTGCTGGCAAAGGAAATAAGTAATTTATTTTCCTGATACAAGGCAGAGGCTTTCCACACAGCTGCACGGCCATCACAGACCTCCAGCTGTGCCACACTCAAACTGCAGGAAAACCAGGTGAGGCAGGTTGCTCAACCTCTCAATGTCATGGGCTACCGTGCCCTAGTGCCTGAAATCAGCTACCACTATCCCTATTCCAAAGACTGCTGCCCCCAAAAGCCTCAGTGATTACAGAGCTATTACATTAACATCAGTTGTCAGGAAATGTTTTGAGAGTCCTTTATATGTTATTTATATTACTATACACCAGCTGGAGATGTACCGGAGTTTCACTGTACAACTGAATGTGCAATGTCAATAAAAAAAAAAATCAGTCCTATTCTATATTTCAAGACCAGAACCACTGCTGACCCAAAAGAGCATAAAGTCCTTGTTAGATCTAACTACAATCAAGCATGGTGTTGGTAGTGCGATGGTCTCGGGCTGCTTTGCTACTTTAGGACCTGTGTGACTTGCTTTAACTGATGGAACTATAGATCCTGCAAGATAATGTGCACCCATCATGTTATAACCTTAAGCTCAAACTGTTTGCTACAGAACAAAGATCTGAAGCACACCAGCAAGACCCATTCGGAATGTCTCCAAAAATAAAATGAAGGTTCATTGTCAGTTTTCACAAACTCTTGATGTCAGACGTTGTTGCTAAGGGTGGCACAACTGCTTATTATGTCAGTCAGTCAGTCATTTTCTACTGCTTATTCCGTAGTGGGTCGCGGGGGAGCTGGTGCCTATCTCCAGCAGTCTATGGGCGAGAGGCAGGTTACACCCTGGACAAGTCGCCAGTCCATTGCAGGGCAACACACAAACAACCATGCACACACTCATTCATACACCTAAGGGAAATTTAGAGTTACCAATTAACCTAACAGGCATGTCTTTGGACTGTGGGAGGAAGCCGGAGTACCCGGTGAGAACCCACGCATGCACGGGGAGAACATGCAAACTCCATGCAGAAAGACCCCAGGCCGGGAATCGAACCCAGGACCTTCTTGCTGCAAGGCAACAGTGCTACCAACTGTGCCACCGTTCAGCCCGCTTATCATGTTTAGGGGACAATTATTCAAGAGGTTCAGGTTGGTTTGAATAACTTTTTTTTTTCCATTGATGAATGAAATCATTATTTAAAAAACTGCTTTTTGTATTTACTTAGTTATCCAATATAAAAACCTGAAATGATTAAAATGAAAACAGAATAAAAAACTGTAAGGGGGTAAATAAGTTTTTCACAGGATCTCTGTTTAGACCTACTGTCTTTAATTTATGGTGAAACATTTTATGTTTAAATATGAGTTTTAGACCTAACAACTTCTCTTAAGACAGAAAAAGTGAATCTGTGAAGACAAATTCTAGGAAACTGCTAGAATGACCACCAGATTGTTTAGGACATAGTTCTGCAGCCTTTACAATCCAAACAACCATTTTTGCCCACAGTCCAATTAATTAAATAGCGTTTTGAGCTGCCAATGTTATGTTACCTTTCGGAAACAAAAAACAATGTATATTTTTAGATAAATATCTACAATAGGAAATCTGTTGTCATTTTCAAAGAACCTTCATTTTATATTTGTTTTTAAATTAAAAAAAACTTTTTGCCAAGACAGGATGGATACATTTACTTCTATTGGATGTTGATATTTTCTAAAAAACATTATGTAATAATTATCAACCTTATGACAAGAAAAATGTTACTGGTACTTTTAGTGTCTTTCTGTTGTGGAATGTCAATGCAATATTCCATGAAAAATTGGAACAACTGATAAAACCTGCATTTGCAATTAAATCTGTATAGATATGTTATAATATCTGTATGGAAGCCATTGTGGAAAGTCCAACAAGCCCCTTGCAGCTACAGAACTGCAGGTTGTAGACCCCTGGTTTAGGCAAATAAATATTAATAATATGCATGCTGTCAGCATTGTTAAGTGAAGCCGCTCTATGTAAGTGAATCTAATCACTGTACAGGTAGGCACAGTTCTATTAAAAAGCAAACTCAAAACTAAGAGGAAACTGTTTTATGGTGTTTTTTTTATGAGCAGCAGAAATACAGATGTTATTTTCAGCTAAAATACATTCAAGATCATTTTATTTTGTCTCTCACAAAAGACCCAATGCGTTGTTGGGTCATTTTAACTGTTATAAAGAGGATAAGTACTAGTGAAATGGTGAAGCAAATAATGATAATTTCAATTTATTTTGTTTTTACAAATTCAGAAATGAACAAACTAGATAAGTATCTCTACCAGTTTTGCACATTGAGACCAAAGATTCAAATTTAGGTCTAAACTTTCACAGGGCCATTCCAACACTTCTATTCTAAATCATCCCATTGTATGTTCCTCCACTCCACACCCCCTCATCTTTAGTCTTCTGCAGTTTCTAACAGGTAGGTGCTGCCTCTGCGATATTTCACTTTGGGAAGCCATGTTCAATGTGAATTACACAGATAAGTCTTCCTCCACCCATAACAATGTGCACTTAGCCTAAAGTTCAATTTGTTTAGAGCACCTTCTTCCACATGTTTGATGGGTCCTCTGCATGGCTTGTGGCAAACTGTAAACAGGCCTTCTTATGACTTTTTTCAACAATGGCTTTCTTCTTGCAACTTTTCAATAGAGGTCAGATTTGTGAAGTGTACAAATAACCTTCTATCAGAACCAGGTCCAAACTCCTTCAGAACCTTGCAAAAAGCTCCATCAGTACCAGGTAAAAACACTCCTTCAGAACCTGGTACAAACCTGTATCAGAACCAGGTCCAAACTCTATCAGAGCCAAGGAGAAGCATCCATCATAACCAGGTACAGACTTCCATCAGAACCAGATACAGATCTCCATCAGAGCCAGATCCAAACTCTATCAGAACCAGGAAGAAACATCTATAAGAACCAAGTCAAAACTCCATCAGAACCTGGCAAAAAGCTCCATCCGAACAGGAAAAAATCTTTTTAAGAACCTTCTAAAAATTTTCATCAGAATCAGGTATAAACCTCTATCAGATCAAGGTCCCAACTCTATCAGAACCAGGCAGAAACCTTAATCAAAATCAGGTCCCAACTCCTCTAGTACTTGGCAAAAATCTCCATAAGAACCTTGAATAAATATACACTAGACTTATGATGATAAGACCATCTTCATAGGTCCCAGTGGAGCATCAAAACAGCGACCATTTGATGCCAGCTTCTTAAACAGGTTCTACTGCTGTTCCAACACCTGAACAAGAGTGAATAATTTTAAAGGGCAATTTCATAGACTTTTGAATATAGGCTGTAGTTAGCATTGCCATTTTACCTAATTTTAGCTTATACATTGTTTTTGAATAGTAGATGGGGTAAATTAATATCAGCCTTCATGCTAGTGATAGCCAATACGCTAATGTTAGCAATTTAGCTTCTCTTTCTCATCTCTTCTCTCTTAGCTGAAGAACACATTTGCCTTTTTAGGCAATTTCCTGTTTGTTTTTGTGTTTCTTGTTGTTGGTTCATTTTTTTCTGAAATTTATCCTATTTTATATATATTTTAGCACTGACTTCAACTTCTTAGGCTATATTTTTGCTTCAGTCTATGCTTTTTCAGCTCATTTATGGGCAGCTCTTTCCTGCTTTTTAAAGTTTTTGTCAGTTCTTGCATTTCAACAACTCTTTCAACAAGTAGTTTTGAGGTAACTTTAAATGGTTAAACTGTTTTATAGCTAATAGTCTTCCTGCTTAAACAGATCAGATGACAGTTTTTCTTTGCTGTTTCTGCTATTTCTACTAATTTATCAGATTTCAGCAGATTTTCTGCAGTCAATTTCAGCTTGTTTCTGCCAGCTTTCAGCTAAAAAATTCAGCTTACAGCATTCACACTGCATCTTCGCAGGAAATGCAAATTTTTCTAGTTATTATTCTTCTAGTTGCTCTCTGCTTTTTTGATTTGCTACTTCTTCTGCATACTTTGTGCTATTTTTACCATTCAAGCTTTAAAATATTCTGCTCATTAAGGACATTCCAGCTATATCTCTTGGTATTTATACCTTTTATACTTTTTAAAATATTCAGCTTTTTATGAATTTTTTGCTCCCATAGGAATGAATGGGAAACCACAAATATTCTGCTAAAACTTCACTGTTTTTGCCATTTAACTACTTCTGCATACTTTCAGCTAGAAACACCATTCAACTTTTAAAATACTTTCACAGCCTTCTGCTATTACTGTTTAATTCAACGTTGTGATATCTTTTACAGTTTTTCTACAATTTGGTTTCAAACTTTATTACAATTTTTTCAGATTTTCAGATTTATAATGTAATCCTATGACGGAATGTTCGTGTCGCTAGAGTGTATGCTCTAGGTTTTTGAATAACCTGAAAAAGAACGAACAAACTCTCCTCACTCGCTCAATCTTCAATCTACCTATACAAATTATACATCAAAACGTATAATCTTTCGCGATTAAGAAAATGTCACCCTCATTGATGTGGGACAAACAGTTTTCCAGCAACATGCCCCGAAGCAACACAAAGTCAACACACCCTCTATAGGAAATCTATAGGGATTTCAGAAAAAATCAGAGCAAAAAATCCTTAAAGTCACATATT
This sequence comes from Girardinichthys multiradiatus, assembly GCF_021462225.1. Classification (NCBI taxonomy): domain Eukaryota; kingdom Metazoa; phylum Chordata; class Actinopteri; order Cyprinodontiformes; family Goodeidae; genus Girardinichthys; species Girardinichthys multiradiatus. Next base: position 1,950,560 of record NC_061818.1, read on the forward strand.
TTTGAATCGTCGCCTCTCGTAAACCGTTCGAGGTAGAGACATGAGCCTTGTGCAGATTTATCTTCAGACCTTGCTGGCGCTCACAGTGAAGGAATTTATTTGATACCTTTTATCGTTTTGTCATAAAAAACGTTTGTTTAGGAGTACCAAATCTGTCCTTCCCAAAATCGCTTAAAATTGAAAAATTTTAAAATCATCCACTTTTCTACACTGTCACATCTCCTACACGGATTAATGTAGACACATGAAAATCTCCAGGATTGTTCACCGATCCCTGCTGATACCTACGGTCCAAAAATTATTTGGATACCTTTTATCGTTTCCTCGTGACGTAATTTTGTTTGAGAGAGAAAAATTCACCTTCACCCAGTTTACAAATGGTCAAAATGATCCACTTTTTCACAGGGTCACATCTCCCAGACAGATTTTTGTAGAAACGTGAGAAGCTCCATGATTGTTCAGCAAGGCCTGCTGATTCATACGGTGCATGAATCAAATCGATAGCCCTTATAGTTTCTGGGTTATTAGACGTTGTTTGAGATCATGTTCAGGCATTTTTCAGTTTTTCTCCATTTTTCCCTTTCTTTTCACCTTGTGTTTTGCCTTTAATATTATATTTTCAGCAAAAACTTGTTAATATTCTCGTTCCCCTGTCCGTTCTGAGAAAAACGGTTCAAGAATGACGTCGATAGCCCTTACGGTTTCCGAGTTATGGGCGGTAGTTCGGGAGCATGCGCCTCCATGTTAAAAGCCCAGGCCAGGGGGAGACAATAGTGAGGTGCTGCATTAGAAATGCTGCAGGTGTCAAGTTACACTGACACTCTTTGCTGATTGGCTGATTCATTCCTCACTGTTCTATTTATAGCTCTATGTATCTCCTACCGTCTATGTCTGTATATGATTCTGTCTTTGTTTCTGCCTCCATTCACTCCGTGTCCGATACTCGGACACACACACACACACGCTCACACACACACACATTCATCATTCATGGATTACCATCTTTGTGAGGACTTTTCATTGACTTCCATTCATTTTCATTCGTTTCTATGGCCTAAACCTGACCCGACCCCCTAACCCTTTGACTATCTTAATAGGAGGCAACTACTGGCGGCCATTTTGTGTTGAGTACTTAAACAGCATGTTCTGCTGTTTTAACAGCTGGACAACAGTGATTAAATTTAAAAGGCAATTTCATAGACTTTGGCATATAGGGTGTTAGCGCATCAGAACCTGGAACAAATCTCCATCAGAACCAGACCTTTACTCCATCAGAACCTTATCCAAAATCCATCAGAGTCAGATGGAAACTCTATCAGAACCTGGTACAAATCTTCATCAGAACCATGTACAAAACTCCATCTGAAATAGGTCCAAATTCTATAAGAGCCCCAAGGAGAAACATTCATCACAACCAGGTCCAAACTCCATCTGAACCAGGTCAAAGTCTATTAGAACCAGGTCAAACCTATCAGAACCAGGAAGAAAACTTCACCAGAGCCAGGTCCAAATCTCCTTCAGAATCCAGAGGTCCCTTCTATCAGAACCATGGTCCAACTTTCCTCAGAACCAGACCCAAACTCAATCAGAACCAAGAGGAATTCTTCATCAGAACCAGATAGGAACCCTCCATCAGAACCAGACCCAAACTCCAGCAGAACCAGTTAGGAACCCTCCATCAGAAATACAACAAATACAACAAATTAAAAAAGCTTCATTATGAAGTGAGACCATATGCAAAATTCCTGCCATGTTCTTTCTTTTCTCTTTCCTATTATAACTACTGTTTTTATTTACAACACAAGCTAAGGACACAGCAGGTCAAAAAAGGTTTGTTGTCCTGGTATTGCATGCTTTCCAGCGTTCATGTTTGTTTCATCATTGTAACAGCACTACAGAAGCCCATGGCACCTTATTGTTAGGACAAGAGTCTGATGTTTACAAAGAACTGCAATTTGCAGTTCACCAGGCTTTTCCTAATTAAAATTTTGAATGAGCGGCAGTTATAATAAGCTCATTATAGCTTGAGACCTAGGTATGAATTATCTAAGAGCTTAAATCTCTCGTGGTGACGAGAGTGCACCAAGTCAAAAATAAACTTTGACAGTAAACACGGGACTTGAAATCTTCCTTTGACTGGCTAGAAGCAAATAACCTCAAGCTTGCAGGTAACATTTAACATTTATTAAAAAAAAACCTTTTCTGACTGAATTTTAATCAAATTAAAAACTCAATTGGCCTTTCTCTCCCACAGTCAACAGAGTTAATCTATATGTATCTTACTCATAATAAAAACAGACAAACGAAAATCTAAAATACAAAAAATGTCTTTAATTCATTCAACAAAATTATTAAATAAAAAAACTATCCTTTACTTTTTCTAGCCACAAGGTTTCACTGCATATAGGTTGATGTAATGTTTATATAATTATTTTAGCCTTACAAGTTCCTTGTCTGAAAACAAATGTATTAAAGTGGAACTAAACCCGTTGTAAAAGCATAGCCCGGCCCCAGACAAATTTTGAGAAATTCCATGAAGTGGGCAGCGCCAAGAGTCACTGCATCTCAACCACTAAAAATATGGATCAGGTGTTGGCATTAAGTACGGTCGTCTATTTAATCAGCCAAATATATTATTGACGTGCAGTGCATAAATGCATGACCATGAAAAATAATATTCTAGTTCTTGGCAATAAAACAAGTGCAATAATTTATCAAGAAACAGAAATGTTCTGTTTGATTTTATAAGACAAACAACAGGCAGTATGAAGGGCCACCATTATTTAAGAATTTGACAAGATGAAAACTTTGCAAACAGTAGTCTGAACCTGATTTTTAGTATTTTCTGCTTGTACTCAAACATATTTACACTTTTAAATGATTGATTTTATCAATCAATATACTGCTTGTTGAGAAAGTCTCATTATTAATCCATAACGTCCTCTAATTCTAAAGGGAATCAGTGATTAGTTTATGATAATTATTGAAAGTAAATTTCATTAGTTTGTCAGGAATCTGGGGTGTTTGCATCTATGTGGTTGGTTTTGTGTTTCTCGAGTCTTAGGTCTTCACTGGTGGGAACAGCTGGACTAGAGCTACTGTAGGGTGGATCAGATCAGGTGTACTCCTTCACACCTGTTCGTTATCAAGCCAGCACCACAAATATATGAGGAGCTGCCAGTCGCTTGAGTATTAACCCATGAGGTAACCCAAAGCCCTCTGCGTTCTCATGATTCTCTATGTGTGGTTTTCCCTTGCTAAGAAGTTTTTCTCTTCATTCAAAGCAAACCTCTTAATTGAGACCAAGTTCCTCCTCTGTGTGTTCCTGGATCTCTAGCCACAAGACGCCTTCAACGAACTATAACATTCTGCTCTTCATTCCACGGCTGACAACCTCAAGGCTCTTCATCATCTTCATCCTCAGTGCAACCTGTCCGGCCTCCGACACTTTAATCACCACCTCCGCTGCTCACTACACCATTGCCCTCCATCCATCAGCTACAAGCCACCACAAAGACCTCGCCCCTCGGATTACCACTAATTGCCCCTGACATTCATAACCCACACAAACCACTTTCCTCTCTTCCCTAGTGACACAGCGGACCTGAGTTCCCAGAAAAACCCCAGATCAAGATCTTCTTCACATTCATTATCATTGTTTCCAAATAAACTGTTTAAAACTTTCTTCTTGTCTCGTAAGAATATATGTGAATGTGGATCAGGAGGGTCATGTATGAAGCGTACTTGCGCACAAAACTCTTGTGGCACAATGTTTTACACGCAACTTGCCATTGTGTGAATGTTGCGTGAAAGTGTGCGTAAATCCACGCAAACTTTTGACCTGCCGTGAAAATGAGCGGAAGCCACGCAAACTTTTTCAATCGACAATAATAAACTACAGAAAACTAAAACTCACCTAAATACACTGAAATATGACTCAATTCAGCTTTATTTAATTCATGGAGCATCAAACCTGATGTTTGTTCATGAGTTTGACCTTTTATAGTTTAAACCAGAGCGATGAAACTGAATCACATTCAGCCTTATACAATAGCGTAGCACACCTCAAGAAATCTCCGTCAGCTGTAAACTGTGAAACTTCCTCTGCTTTTTTCACCTGTAGATGGAAATGTTCATCGGTTTGTGTACTGAGGAGCATAAATTGCATGTGAATTGTCTATGGGGCACTTTCAATTTCACTGAACAGTGCCGGATCAGCAGATTAATTCCAAACAAGTCAGGTTTGATGATTCCTAAGGTGGACAAGCTGGAGATAATCACACATTTCCATGAATAGCTGCTAAAGTTGTGCATTGTTGTGGAACTGGCTAATACTACGCTGGCTACTAGGTAATTTTCTATTTTTTATGTGACATCCTGAATGGTTGTAAACACTTAAAGTACTTTGCATAGTGTGTGTGGTGACAGTCTTCGTAATAGAAATATGGGAAGCATGTTCATATCATTATAATGATCAGCATTGAGCTTTAATTGAGGTCAGTGCAGTAGCTAGACAGCACCGTTTGGTTTAGATATACATTGTAGAACTAAAGAGGTTCGAGGCAACAAACATTTGATTTTCAGTCAGGTATGAGTCTCTGATAACATTCAAGTAGTTGTTGGTTTGCTGTAATTTACTGCAAAGATCCATCATGGTGTGTAGGCACAGTCTCTCTTGTTTTTCCACCGAAAGGAACCGGTTCTTTGACTGTAACAGCACCGTTGCTATGGTTATTTGGACACCTAATGGGTGACTTCCGGCTACTAATACTACTTTGCATATGAATTTAGAGACAGGGAACGGGCGGTCCAAGTGCCACCTGCAGCTATGCCAAATCCACCACAAATTGGGATGTATGAAGGCTACGTGTGCGGTGATATGTCTACGCACACTTTCATATATCTGATTTTTTTTGTGCGCCACAGGTTTCAGAATTTCTCCTTACCGCAAACTTTTAGCATGAAAGCTGCTCACTCTTTCGTACATGAGGCCCCAGGTGCTTAAACAAAACCATTGTTGGACCACTTGTTTGCTGAGTATTGGATTATCTGCCCGTTGTTGGACGTCACTGTGCCCCTCCAATGGCATCGGCCATTTTGTACCCGGGACAGCCCGCTCCTACATATCCCATCAAGCATTGCGACTGATATGACTGGGCGTCCCCAGTCTGACGTCACAGGATGCTATATAGGAGGCGCTCATGTTTGAAAAACTGCCTTCCGCTGGAAATCAGATCTGGTGATCGAAGCACACCACTTTAAGAGAAGAACTCTGTGAAGAGTTTCATTCATTCTCTCTCGTTGGACAATGAACTATTTATAACTGAAGTTTTTGGACTAAGAAGGCCAGAGATTTCACTTTTGCCGATCGAAGACGTGAGTTAACACGTAACTGGAGACACGGAGCTTCGGAGAGACGAACCGCTACCGTGTTTCATTTCCAAGTCGACTTTGATGGTCAGATCATATTTTTCCTTTTTGTCAAGAAGACCGAAGGACAAAGACTGACCGTTCCCCCGAAGTTAATTGTGGACGCACAATTAACTCAACCCCACGTTTCCTCGCTCGAATTCCCTCGCTCAGGAAGAAGATGACACAAGTAAAACCCATTTCTTTTTTTAATTTCTTTATTACGAGGCCTGGGCAGGGTCAGAGGTTGTAGAAGCGATCAGAATCGCTGGTTAGAATCTCATGTGTTCTGAATAATATGTGCATGTAACCTTGCTTGTTGAAACTTTGATGTGTTATGTGATATCGGGATCCACCGTGTTCCTAGAGCTGTTTGTGTTTACTATCTGAACGCAGGTGCGTTGCAAAACTGGACTGTTAAAACGACCTCATGGTAAAATTCTCCATTTTACCTTTGTTTTCAATCTCACTGTGCTAGCTTGCCGCCAAAAGTTATCAATCCTTTGTTTCAGGAGTAAAGGGGGGAAGTTTTATGATCAGAAGATCATAAAAGACACTCTAAGCTGCGCTCCAACCCCCCACCAGTCATCACCACACCCCCCTCTTCATATCCTCTCCCTTCATCTGTTTTGCCATAAACTGCTGGTTGACTCCATACATATCCACTACCGTTTGTTGATTTTGCTTATTTAGATGTTGTTTACCCCTGTGTATGTAGAATTTTGCATGTTGAGTAGGTGAAAATTAATAAATATTCACATAGATAAAGAGAGAGCGTTTGGTGTTTCATTGTGTGCAAAAATTGATGTGTCAGTCAAAATAAGGTTCAAGTTCCACACGTTTCGGCAGAAACGGTCAATTAAACAGTGACATCTCCGGCAATAGTTATTAACTATTACGGAGTATTTAACGGTTGTAATTGTCAGAGGCGTCGAGCCACAATTACAACACCAGAAACCTCTCTGGTCTCGATTCGTAAATGAGGATTTATGGTTAAGAAACTGATTTTGTCAGATTATGATTTGTAATTATAATTATTGATCAAGATTATCCAATCAATAATCATACTCCCAACACCATGAAAGAACACCCAAGCCCTTCTGACCCAGCCGATACTCTCAGGAGAGTAATCTCTGAACAGAATACACAACTCAAGGCCCATGAAGCCATCCTACAGTCCCTTGGTGAACAACAACATTCAACTTACCAACCCTTGGATCACATTACAGCTCTGTTGCAGAATTTCCTCCACAACCAGAGGTCCCCAGAGTTCCTCCATCGACGCCTCCAATTCATACACCCTTCCATGGCATCAGTTCCCTCACTCCTGAAAACTTTTCAGGTGAGTTGGGCCGGTGTGGGGGATCCTTCTACAATGCTTGTTGGTCTTTAATCATTCTGCACACTCCTTTTTCTCTAATGATTCTATGGTTTCTTACATTATTGGTCTCCTTTCTGATAAAGCCTTAAAATGGGCAGAAGCTCGATTCCAGAATTATTCCCACTTTGGCTGGTCCTTCCAGGGATTTATTCACAAATTTAAAGCCACATTTAGTCAAGGTCCTAAAAAGACCTCCTTAGGCAGTGGTGTATGGAAGATCAGAAAGGGACAAAGATCTTTGGCTGAGTTCTCTATTGAGTTTTGTACTGAAGCTGCTTCTTTAGGTTGGAACCCCAGTGCCCACTGTGGATACAAGAGAAGGTCTGTCCATAAATATGGGGAGATGGATGGACATATCCATCACAGGTACTCATCCAAGATTCACTTGGTCTGCAACTCTGTTTTTAAACAACTCCATCAACCTCTCTGTTTTAATTGACTCTGGCTGTAAACTAAACCACATTGATCAGACCATAGTTGAGCAATGCCATATTGAAACTCACCCCCTTCCTTCTCCCTAAAATTTGTCAGCACTACATGAACGTTCACTTCCTCAGATTACTCATAAAACTAAACCATAACAACTTGTCATCTCTGGAAACCACCATGGGGTTATCTCTTTCTTTGTCCTTCCCACTTCTCAGTCTCTCTTTGTGCTGGGGTCTAACTGGCTGTCCAAACATAACCCCTTGCCATACCCATTCGACCTTGGTCTCACATTGCCATTGACTTTGTCACAGGACTATGCATTTCTAAAGGTATGACTACTATTGCTCAGCGCCTCATCAAGCATGCTTTACTCCTCAATGGAATTCCCCAGGATATCTTCTCTGGCCGAGGCCAACAGTTAATCTCTCGTGTCTGGAAACAGTTTTGCACCACTCTTAATGCTAAGGTTCGTCTCACATCTGGTTTCTATCCACATTCCAATGGTCAAACAGAATGTATGAATCAAGAACTCAAATCCTCACTCAGATATGTCACCCCCACCAACTCATCTGACTGTTCCCAGTTCCTGCCCTGGATTGAGTATGCTCACAATTTTCATATTTCATGTGCTACTGGATTCTCTCATTTTGAAGACTCCCTAGACTACCATCCTCCTCTGTTTCCCTCAGATGAAAAATAAATCCATCACCTCTGTCCAGCATCACATCCACTGTTGCAAGAATATCTGGACCAACACCACAGCTGCCTGAAACTGTAATATGGAACAAAGCAAGAAATGTGCTGACCGTAAGAGAATCCCTGTACCTCAATACACTCCCGGACAAAGGTATGGCTGTTGTATCAAGACATTACTATGAAACCCATGTCTAAAAAACTTTCATCGGCCTATACGAAATAACCACCATCATCAGTCCCACTACTGTTTATCTTTGCGTCCCTGACAGCATGTGCATCCATCCCACTTTCCATGTTTCTGAACTAAAACCAGTCCATTAAATCATTCTTAATCACATCTCCGGTGTATTTCGACAACACTTGCTGCATTGATAATCCGCACGCTCTATGACATAGATAAAAAATGCAATGGTGACTGCACACAGTGGACAGAGTGTTTTGAAGCTGATTATTATGATACAATATTTTTGAGGATCTGTCTTCTAAAAATTTTACGATGCTTGACGGGTAGAACTCGAAATCCGGAGAGAATCCATAAGAGTCAAAAAAGCTGGATGGACCATTCTCATCCAAAGTCAGAGCTAGCCAGTGTTCTCCAGGCATGTGTGAAGGATGTGTGTTCACAATAAAGTAGGCCGGCCCTGGGAATTTGTCAGCTAGCAGCGGCAGCTGATCGCACGGCCACACACCGCAAAACAAATCTCCCAGCAGATGATGCAGTATGTTCTCAATTTCATGATTATTCATGTCTGATTAGATTAATAATAATCCACCAGCACACGCCTCTTTGAATCAATCTCTAAAATAGAGTCATAACAAGCGTAGAGGATCAGCGTGGTGGTATGAGGTAACGGGTTTCTGAAACGCATTTCCAGTCTTAAATTCCCACTGGAAACTGGAGATAGAGCATCTGTGTCCTCACCCGGGTTAAAATTAAATGTGAATAGAGAGTATCCTTGATTAAATTTCTGACGTGTTATACTCAGCGGAAGATCTTTTAGATGTTGTCCTGTAGCCGTAAACAAGTTGTAATACTCTCTCACTGAATGACCTTGGTTAAAATTGGGCTGGAAGGCTTTAGCAGGAATTTGTCTGCCATCCTTACACAAAGCTAAATATTCCATATCAAAATGATTAAAGTCAAACGGATTGAGATTGCGTGTTCCTGTAAAAGCGTCATGATCCAGTAATGCAATCACCACATACTTGGGAAAGATGCCTAAGAAAAGATTCTCTTGGTTGCATACCCTTGAATTTTCAGGGATGGAATATGTTTTTACATTCACACGTGAAAGTGGATAGAGAGCATTTGCTTTCATTAAAGCTGTAGTGTGACCCAGTTGTACAGCTGGAGAGACAGTAACTTTTTTGATAAAAAGAGATGCTCCTAATATCCTGAGTTTGAAAGTAGAGTCTCTTGCGGCCATGAGACAAAAGGCATCGTTGGCTCTTGTAAGTTTAATTTTGAGGTCAACAGAGTTTAATAGAAGTCTTTCACAGAAAAATATGTCTGCATGCAGGGGGCCTCGGAGATGTACCTCCCTGGAATTTTCTGTAAAGCCTGCTGTAAAGTCTGCTGTTAAGACCTTGGTTAGGGCTGTTAGTTGTAACAATAGAGTTCAGAGCCCCTGCAGTGTCTTTATAAAAAAGACCAGAGCTAAACTGGCTTTTTAAAGAATCCTCAGAAAAGTTTAACAATGTCTCAATCATGGCTCTGTATGGATGTGTAGCGCTGGATTGTGAAATCAATCGATCTCTGAGAGTGACGTCACACTGACTGAAGATGGTGTTTAACGGATAGTTGATGAGCCCTACAGGTGCATCATCCGGCAGGTTTGTTCCATCCTCGTTAGTAATTTTCACTCTGAGATGCAACAGCGTATCGTTGAGATCTAGATACTTTTCTCCATCTCCCGGAATGAAAAACTTGATCGGGCCTCCATCGGTGATTGCTGATAAAGGCTGGATCTCGGTGTAAATTTTATCTTCAATCGATAGCTGCGTCATCGGGGCAGAAAATAAGTCCAACTCTGCCAGCGTGTACTCTGATGATTTGTTATGTAAAAGAGCCATTATTTAAATATATCAAAACATGCGGATGACTTCCTTCCTCTTCGTTTGTCTGCTCCGACTGATATCCTTTGTCGTTGTTTTTTAACTGTCCTTAAACGATCACCAGGGGGTCTTGTTCTGGGTCTTTTGGATAAAACCATAATTCCTGAACCTTCTTGACCTTCGGTGTGTGTAGAACCACTCATTTTACTCACGGCTCTACCGATGACATCCGAAGCAATATTTGATGCAGCCGTTTTAAGATGGGGTTTTGCAATAGCAAATTCTTTTTTAACCAGAGGGGATACGAAGTGGAATAATTTTGAAAATAATGATCCAATTCCGCGTCCGTACATGACCGGGGCACCATAAAACCCTGGCAGATTACCGCCTGATTGACTTACATAGTAATTTACAAAGCGATTTGGATCACGTCTCAGACTTAAATGTGCCATGTTCTCTCTTGCCTGCTTGATGCAGTGTTGAAGGACCAGGGTAATATGAATGATAATCAATCAGTCTTAGAGGTTATATACATATCTCTGGAATAGTTTATACAAATAAAATGTATCTCCGGCTACGTTGTGATATCACCGGTCTGAAGTGTAGTCTTATGACGGTCTTCCCGTAGACGAAATTTACAGGAACGTTTTGGTCCGATTTAACTTCTATATTGATATTTTCAATATGTCTTCTGGAAACTGGAAGGTAGTGGGCGGGGTTAAACGTCAAAGTAACCATATTACTGAAGTCGCCTTGTACTTTGACGGTCTGCAGTAAAGGTGCAAAAGTGTCGCCTACTATTTGCGGGCTGACCCCGTCGCTGTAACAGTATAGGTGATAGAAACCAGCCTTTATATCTACCGGAAAATGAGCCAGTTTTGGTTCAGATACATGAATCCATTCCCCTGGTTTTACACCCATCATATAAGCTAGAGTGTTGAAGAAGCGTATTTCATACGGACCGCTTGCTTGAAATGTAAATCTCTTTTGAACTTTGCTGAATTTAATGCGGATACCCAAGTTCATTTTTTTGAAAAACATTTCCATTTCTGTCTTGAGTTGAATAACGCTGTTATAGTAGCCACCTCTGATCCTTTGCGTATTGATCTCCACATCACCAACCTTCCTCCATTCAAAGTAGGCATCATGATCCGGTAAATTAAGCCATGTATGAGGGTATGAAATCTCTGCTAATGCAACCATCCATTGGCCTTCTAAATCAATATGTTGAGCTAAATTTACACGGAAACTTGAACTGGTATTATTTTTAAACACTTCCATGCTAGCATTAGAGGGAAGGGTAATGTAAAAACCGTCATCCTCTGCCTTGCGTTCCATGATGCTGTATGAATCGTTAGGTTTTAGCACACACCTATTTTATACGTTTCGAAGTTCATCAAACTTGATCCAACTGTTGAATTTCACAGGCCAATTTTTCCAGCGTACAAAAACCTGTTTGACAGCCTTGACGGTGCGTTGATTTAATATTTTCTCCACTTGATACATCTTGTCCTTAAATATTTTTACTTTTTGAAGTTCCTCAGCGTAAAAAGAACCCTCAATAGGTTCTCCATCCAAATCTTTGAGTTTGTATACAGGAGGAGATCGGGGTATCCGCTCATGCACGTTTGTATTTTTTGTCAAACACTCCACGTACCTTGGATATTCAGACAAGATCCCCCTGTTTAAACATTGTCACTGAGTCCCTGCAATATCTGTTGGAGGTAACATCGTACAGATTCTGAAACACTTGAAAGGCATTTTCTGAGGTCACTTCCATTGGGCTCATCTTAATGCTGGTGTGGTAGCTGTGGTTGTAGCTTCTAGTTAAATTTTGCAGGACGTCAATGTACCGCCGGGTGTTGTTAGCAGTAAAATATCTCCACATCCTTGTTTTTAACGTACGGTTAAACCTCTCAACCACAGAGGCTTTTGCTTCACTTGCTTTGGCAAAATGTTCAATACCGTGTTTCTCCATTAGAAGTTTAAATTTCTTGTTAAAAAATTATTTCCCTGCATCAGTCTGAAGTTTTTTTGGGACCTGACTTTCTTTAAAAACTGATTCAAAAGCCTTTAGCACCTCTGCATTAGTTTTCCTCTTCAAAACACGTACATACGCCCTCTTTGAAAAGATGTCAATGACTGTTAATAAATAATTGTAACCGTCATTTTCCTTGGCCAGAGCTTGCATGTCACAGAGATCGGCTTGGAACTGTCTCAATGGTCTGGTGACAAAAACTCTGTTTCTCGGGAACTTTATTCTTGCGGGTTTATGTAGAGTATAGGTATCTTCTCCCGATAAAAAATCTTTAACTTTTTCAACCGCTACCTTCTTCCCCGTTTCATCTTGTATAACCCTCCTCAGCCTATCTACACCCCCTAAACTTCCAGGATTTGATGGGTTGTAATATACATTTTTCATGATCCTTCTTTCAGACATCCCAGTTTTATGCTCACTCTGACGACTACTTGTTAAATAATGAATAAAACAAACACCTGAGGGTATATTTATACTTCTTTTTTTATTTTGTACCCGTATTTAATAGAGAATGCACCCATAACAGGTTTCTTTGACATAGTTCAAACAGGTTATGTTAAATAAATGAAGTATTGCTGTTTTCACCGTATTGATGAGAGCGCTTGAGATCCAGCCGTCAATTTCATCACCCTGATTACTCTCCTCCTCCTCTGGTGAAGGCTGAGGGGCAGGTATCGGGTCTGGAGTTTGTGGGGAGGGTGAGTAGCTGATGGTTGCCTCGTCCTCCACGATCACCCTCTTGTCTTCAGGTTGGATATCTGTGTGTACAGACTCAGCCACGCATAGCGGTGAATAGTGGTCGGGTGAAGGCGGATGATACGATCTGAAGTTGTATCTTGTCGGTGTCCCTGAACTGAATAGGGACTCAAAGAGCTGCGTCGATGAGGTGGCTGGTGAGTAGAGGTCTGGAGAAGGTGGATGATATGGCCCGGTGTTGAAGCTTTTATCATCATGATCAGGAGAGAAGACGGTCTCTTCTTGCTGGCTGTAGAGGTCCCGGTATGGTGTTTTCCCGTACGCTCCATACATTCTCAAGGTCTGCCGCCCGCCGGTATGAAGAAGAAGAGTTTGTGAGCTCGCAGTTAGACCCTGATATATAGCGCAGGAAGGTGGGAGGCTCCTCAAGAAGGGGAGTGGGTCCTCAAAAGAGGGTGGGCTTTAGATCCACAACAGGGAACGTCAGGATTATTTTCACTGACATAACATCAATCCAGCAGCGTGAGTTTTTGAAAAGGTTGGAAATACGCTGTCCAATTTCATTCATCTTCTCAACCCAAGCATCATACAGTAGAGCCAGCACAGTCTTGAATACACCGCAGTTCTGATTGAATGCCTCCAACACAAACAGATCTGAGGGGGTCGTCTGGTTATCCTTGCGTTTGCTTGCCTGAAAAGACCAGCGGCCATTTGCTGTGGTTTTTGACCCCCACACTGCACTAAAGAGAGGTTCTCTCGCAGCTATTTCAACATCGGAAGGACACATTCTCATCCTTTTTGCTGGTCGAGGAGAGCTTTCATCTTCATCCTCCCTTTCGTACACTGAGACTGATTTAGGGTTATCGATAAGGTGTGGGATTGCCAGCCGTAACACAGCCCAGTCGTTGCGGGTGAGAGTACACAGAGCCAATGATCCATTAAATACCTCGTCTTGATCCAATTGATACAGGCAGAGCTCTCCTATTTCGTACATGAAAATATACCCCCAGCTACCGCTCAGTCCATATGGTTCCAAAGACCACTCTTCCTGCAGAGTGTCGAACGGAGGCCTTTGTACCTTGCATAGGTAATATGTTGATTTCTTCGGGGCATCCATTTCACGGCGCGTATGCCTGTAGACGGTTACTGGGGTTTCACACAGAAGAGATGTACGTCTTAGCTGACCTGAGACCTGTTTTTCATCCATTGTTGTTGGTGAAGTTGAATCATCATCTGCAGAGTATGTTACGATAGGAATTCCGATAGGTATCTCAGACAAGGAAATAGATGATGTAGATGGTTGTTCATCATCTTGGCACATCTTGCTTTTCTCCCCGGTTTGATGAAAAACTCTCTTAACTCTAACCATTGTTCAACAAGCGTTCTTTTCCAGCGAATGCTGCAAGTAAATTGTTGCGTTTTCCGCTAGTATTTAAAACAAACAATGAAGAACGCCCCTCTGTTTTTTAATTTGTTGATTCTAGATTCGCCCCCTAATGACGAAATCCTATTAGCGCGCTTAGTTACGCCCCTTGGCCATACCCCCCAAGACACCTCAGCAACAGCGCAGATGCGTTAATTCATTAAACAGTGGATGTGTATTGTCAGACAATGCTCCAGACTTATAGCCAGGAAAGTGCTATTTTCCTCTTAATTACTTTTGACTACAGTTGGTGTGAAGACTGTCTGAGACAATACACAAGTTGTCTGCTTTAATTCAATAAACAGTGACATGTCTGAGGATTTTATAACCTTTATTTTTTATTTTTTCAGTTAATTGGTTTCTCTGTTTTAGATCATCTCTACAAGTTACTGGTGCAGATTAGATTACTCAAACATTTGAGCAGAGGAAGAAAGGTTCTGTATCTACTTTTTGTCTCCTTGTTTTTTAGATGTAAAAACATCCATCTAAATAACCCGTATTAAAACAAAATGAATTTACAATTCTGTCAGGTTCTCTCTTTTTATCAGAATTTCGTGTGATGTGCCTGCATTAAATTGACTGTTCCTTTAAAGTGGAGAAACTACATGTTTTGTTTTTAGATGTAAAAAACATCTAAAAACATACAATTAGAAAGATTCGCTTCCTTGTAATGACAACTTCCGGTTAATGACAACATCCGATTAATGATGATATCCGGCTAATGACAACATCCGATTAATGATGATATCCGGCTAATGACAACATCCGATTAATGATGATATCCGGTTACGTCACAGGAAGTCCCAGCCACCGGAAGTCCCACCCTAGGATGTCCCAGCCACCGGAAGTCCCGCCCACCTGTCAGAATTTTCACACCTCGTTTGATTGAAGGATGTCCTTAATGTCTCTGTGGTTTTATGTTTTTTAGATACAATCCGGGTTAGCACCCGAACATCCCTTTCAGACAGCTTCCTCTTGCATCCACAGTTAATCCTGTTGGATGTGGTTCGTCCTTCTTGGTGGTATGCTGACATTACCCTGGATACCATGGCTCTTGATACATCACAAAGACTTGCTGTCTTGGTCACAGATGCGCCAGCAAGACGTGCACCAACAATTTGTCCTCTTTTGAACTCTGGTATGTCACCCATAATGTTGTGTGCATTTCAGTATTTTGAGCAAAACTGTGCTCTTACCCTGCTAATTGAACCTTCACACTCTGCTCTTACTGGTGCAATGTGCAATCAATGAAGACTGGCTACCAGGCTGGTCCAATTTAGCCATGAAACCTCCCACACTAAAATGACAGGTGTTTCAGTTTCATTGTCCAACCCCTGCACATTCTCATTCTACATTCTTTACTGTTATTTCAGCTTTTAACTTTATGTTCTCTCTCTTTTCTCTTCCTAGAAGCTACACCTAGCCTGACTCTGTGTCTACCTGTGACACCTTTCTGGTGGGGGGCATCATCCATACTTCTGCTGGCAACAACTTAATGGTCACCTTCTACTGATGATACACTTGGGCCTGTCTTTTAGTGTTAAACCCTATTTTTCCCCTAGACATAGCTACTGACTGAGCTTTTACTGTGACTAACTGTATGTGCTCTCTCTCATACTCTAAACTTGAAAACTGGCTCAGAGTTTATCTGTTTTTTTCTTCCTAGATGAAATTGCTCATCCAAGAGGAGTGACTGCTACAAGTCACTGACTTGATGCAATCTGCTGGGTTTCCTTAGATAGAAAAACTTTTTATCCAATTTGAATAATTAACTTAATCTGACTGCACTGTTCGATGGTTAGGATTATTTGGAATGTATTAACCTGACTTGAAATCTATATGATTCGATTAAATTGACTTAGCCCATCTTAAAGTTGCCCACCTTTCACACAATGCAACAGGAAATAACATTCTCTAATTATTTTTACCTCTGCCTTCCTCCCTCCCTGTTGGATGGAGTAAGGGGGAGTCAGGTTTGACCTAAACCGGCTCAGTTATGGTTGAGGTGCAAACACATCCTCCATTTCTGCTACCTGTGCGACCCCTTCTCTTTTCCAATGGTTAGAATCAGTCTGACAGAGAAGTACCCCCAATCCTTGTGGTTTTTAGTATAACAATGGCCACCAGTAGGCTCTAGATGGACAAACTTTATCAGTGTATTATTTAACTTAGTACACCTACACATAGCCCATTCTAAAATGCCCAAACTCTAACATTCAGTAGTTTAATCAAACCTCCGCAACAACCCCGCACCATTCCAAACCCTTTGTGAAGTGCCTTGAGACGACATGTGTTGTGAATAGGCGCTATATAAATAACACTGCATTGAATTGAATTGAATTGAATTACTTGTAGCCAGACCACTGAGGGGCCTGTTTAACTTTTTGTTTCTTTTGTCAGCACAAAATGTCTGTAGATTGTTGTGGATCTCATTATTAACTGAATGAATAGTTGCTCATTAAGGTGGTTTTAACCTACAAAAATTAGCTCTCAGAAGAAGTCCTTTTTTCTCAGTGTCTGAGCTGAATGAATAAGAGTGTTTGATTGCAGCTGCAGCCTGATTGTATATTCTATCATTAATGCAGTGTTGTTACTGTATGTAAAAATTTGACTTTCTCCTTCTTTTTTTCACTGCTGCTATATTTCTATATAATATAAAGTAGGCTACTTTGGTGACACAGTTGTTGGGAGAAATGCCAGTCCTGACATCAGAGTGCATCAGAATAACAATGCCGGTCAAAACAAAGCACAGATCAAAAGGTATAACTAGCACTGTCATTTCTTGTGAATGCTGACAGAATTTTAGTTTTTTGATTTTTTTTTTTCCCAGTTATTCACAACTGTGGTGAATTACAGAAAGATTGGGCTCACCACAATGGTCAGTGTTAGACACTAAACATCATTTGTCTTGTGCAACTTTTAGCTTCGTTCTTGGCCTCATTGTGCCAGCATTCTTTCCTTCAGTCATGTTTTTTTCTTTCACACTTATATTTATATTTCAGAAATGGAAATTAATTATCATGAGCTACAAACCAGAACATTAATATAACAGAAAAGCTGTAACAATGATGATACAGGTACATCTAAAAGATTTGAATATCAAAATTGTTACATTTTTTTGTCCCTCATTTTAGAAAGTAAAACTCATATATTGTATAAATTCATTAAACATAGAGTGAAATATTTCAAGCCTTTATTTCTTGTAATTTTGATGACAATGGTTTACAGATAATGAAACCCCAAATTTTAATCTCAGAAAATTAGAACATTGTTAAAAAATTAAATATTGGAAAAGTATGGTCACATCCTAATCAGCTAATGAACTCAAAACACCTGCAAGGGTTTGCTGAGCCTCTAAATGATCTTTCAGTCTGGGTCAGTAGGCTACACAACCATGGGGAAGGCTGCTGACTGGACAGATGTCCAGAAGACAGTCATTGAAACAAGGGCCGTAAGCCAGAAAAGGTAATTGCTGAAGAAGCTGGTTGTTCACAGAGTGCTGTATCCAATCAAATTCATAGAAAGTTGACTGGAAGTGTTGTAGGAAATGTTGCACCAGCAACAGGGATAACCACAGCCTTGAGAGGATTGTCAAGTAAAATCAATTCAATAGTATTGGGGAGCTTCACAAGGAGTGGACTGAGGCTGGAGTCAGTGCACTAAGAGCTCCGACGAACAGACAAATTCTATACATGGGCTACAAGTATCTTACCTGGACCAAAAAGAAAAAGAACTGGACTGTTGCTCAAGGGTCCTCTTTTCAGTTGAAAGTAAAGTTTGCATTTTATTTTGAAATCAAGGTCCCAGAGTCTAGAGGAAGAGTTGAGAGGCACAGAATCCATGTAGCTTGAAGTCCAGTGTTACGTTTCCACAGTGATGATTTGGGGTGCCATGTCATCTGCTCACTTCTTGCTTCCTTCTGCTGGTAAGCTTTATGGAGATGCTGATTTCATGTTCCAGTAGGACTTGACACCAGCCCACACTGCCAACGGCACCAAAAGTTGGTTCAATAATCTCATAGAGAATCTATGGAGTTCTGTCAAGAGGAAGATGAGAGACACCCAACCCAACCCAACAATGCAGATGACCTGAAGGCTGTTGTCAAAGCAACCTGGACTTCCAGAACACCTCAGTAGAACGACAGGCTTATCACTTCCATACCACGCTGCATCGATACAGTAATTCATGCAAAAGGAGCCCCAGCCAGGTACTGAGAGCATAGAAAGTAACACACTTTCAGAAGCCTGAAAGTTCAGGTTAAAAAACAATTTTTAGTGATATTATGTAATATTCAAGACAAAGAATTTAGTTGTTTTCTTTATCATTAAGCCATAATCATCAACATTAAAATAAATAAAGGCTTGTGAAATGAACCAATATAATATATAAGTCCCACTTTCTGAAATTAGCGACGATAAATATTGAACTTAATGTTCCAATTTTGAACAAACTTCCAATGTTTTTAGACCTGTATCTGCAGTTCTGAAGATTAGTGGTACTGTGTATTTGTTGCAGTTACTTTCATTTCTTACCCTGTGACAATCACCTCCAGACAGCACCTCCTGGATGAACACAGCAGGGCCATCAGGCCTGTTGGAGCCTCCCCCGATGATGATCCCTAAACTACTGAGTCGTGCTACAGAAATGAGTTGAATCACTCCTTCACCTGGATGACTGAGAACATAGACACATTACTTTGTTTTAGAACAATAAAAATGTTTGGTGTTATGTAGATTTTAAATGTTTGAGAAAATGGACACTCTGGCTTTTATTGATCATTCTATAGGACCCAGAATAAAACAGGGTTAGTGACCACTGAACGAAAAGCTACATGAAATTTAGAATACCAGTTTTCATTATTTACCAGAGGTCATTTCAAACAGGAAAACAAGAGGTCTCTCTCCATTCCAGTGACCAATATGATAATAATAGGTAGCTAGTACAACAAAGTCAACGCCAGTGACTGTCCACTCTCTCTACATGCTCATCCGGGAGGAGTGAATGCTGCAAGTCACTGACTGGATGCTATCTGCTGGGTTTCCTTAGACAGAAAAATATTTTATCCAATTTGAATAAATAACTAACTCTGACTGCACTGTTCAATGGTTAGGATTAATTGGAATGTATGAACCTGACTGTTGTGAAGTGCCTTGAGACAACATGTGTTGTGAATATAAATAAAACTGAATTGAATTAAATAAAACTGAAAAAAACTGAACATATATGACTTAGAATATTGTCAAAAGGTGGAAATATTAAATCATATTGTCTTTCTTACCTTGTCCTCATTATCATGTAGAGATGAGAGAATTTTGTAAAGTTTGTGCTTCAACCACACCTACACTAAGAAGTTACCTGACTCTCTGCAGAAACTATGAAAAATAAAAATGTACCTAACAGAAAGCTCAATAAAAATATGATGTGTTTGACTATGGAAGTTTGAGAATGTTTGGTTTTGTCCACAAAAGCAGGCACTCAAATAAAGCATTTAAGCTCATTCTCATAACATTTCAAAGTAATTAGCCAACTTTTTTCATGACTGCAAAGGAGATCCTTGAGCCTTTTCTATTCAATCACAATCTTTCCAATGCACAAAAGCTGTTAACGGCTGTCTCAAGGACTGAGGCCTCTGTATATGAATAGCGGGCTCTAACGCGATGCCAAATACATTAAATATCTTTGTGGACTTTGTTTGTCCAGAAATGAATCATGAAAATAAATCAGTCTTACCTGAGGGAGCGCATCATGGGCCCACCATTGTAAATGTTCTGGGAGTTTGCAGGGCTCAGCAACAATGGACTCTGAGATCGTGATGAGGAACCAGATGACGTACTGTCCAAGACGCGACCTCCTTTACAATAAGAGAACAAATATGTATGCTTGATAAAAAAAGAAAAAAACAGGGACTTCAGTCAGCGGTTGAAAGCAAAGTTGTATGTTAATGAGTGGTGATGGAATGAAAGTATAGACCACTGCAGTGCCCCTCCACTTAAATGTGCCACCCTGTCCAGGATTTCATAGGCCTGAGTGTCATTAAGCCCAGAATAATACCCAAGATGCTGACCAGTCAAAACATCCTCCACAGTTTTACTTTTCCCCACTTTGGCTGCATCATTTATCCCCTCTCAATCAAAGACAAATTTTTGTGGAGGTTGTACATGCAGAACTTTCACAGATGATTTAAACAAAATGTTTTTGTTTAGCTGCATTATTAGTGCTTACAATTATTCCAACTGCATGTATAAGAACTATAGTTCAATAATATCTTTCAGAATCAGAATCAGAATCAGAAAAGCTTTATTGCCAAGTACGTTTTTGGACATACAAGGAATTTGTTTTGGCGAAGTCACCAACGACGATTACTAAGGAGTCCGGGTTGGTCCGCTCCACACTCAGTATCTGGTCGGCGAGCATGCGCTGTGCGACCTGCACGTTAGCTTGCGGCGGGATGTAAACACCGACCAGGATGAACGAAGCGAACTCACGGGGGGAATAGAAAGGCTTACAGTTTATGATGAAGGATTCCAGGTCTGGAGAACAGTGCTGCTGAATCACTGTCACGTCGTTGCACCAACCACTGTTGAGGTAAAAACAGATTCCTCCACCTTTCGCTTTGCCGGAGAGTTCCGTGTCTCTGTCCGCTCTGTAGAGCTGGAATCCTGCCAGCTGCAGCGCAGAGTCCGGTATTAATCCACACAGCCACGTCTCCGTGAAGCACAAAACTGCCGATGAATAAAAGTTCCTGTTTTTCCCCAACAGCAGTTGTAGTTCCTCCATTTTGTTGGGAAGTGAGCGCACGTTAGAGAGAAATATTCCAGGTAACGGTGTTCGTAGTCAACGCTGGTGAAGACGTACCAGCACCCCAGCCCGTTTCCCTCTCTTCCGGCGTTTCACCGCGTGAACAAAGGTGAGCGCACCTTTGACCAGAATGTCCAAAAATTCCAGAGCAGTAGGTAGAAATGTTGGAAATAACTCCTCTGGTGTAGTAGCCCTGATGTTCATGAGTTCTTCTCTGGTGAGAGAGCTCCGGGTACCATCACAGAAGACCGTTTTAAAGCAAAAAACAAAACAAAACAATGCGCACCAACACGCCGAGGCGACCATCTGCGGCGCCATCTTGACCCTTTCATCTCACTAATGGGCTCTAGATATTTAGAGGTTCACTAGAACTACTCCATAGCCATACAGAAACATTGTAGTTGCTTTTTACACATGGTCCTCATGGCTGCCCCAAGTCAAAGCTGAAGCAAAGAAGCCCTGTTTAGGAAATCTTTACTAGCTGGCTGCTTCTTTCACAGCAGATGTTTTCAACTGAGTAACAGCTATGGGCATTTGTCCAAAGCCATTTTAAGGTCAACTACCTGCAGCAAGCCTTTAGGCATATTCATTTCCCAAATATAGAAGACTTATTGAGAAAGTGGCCCTGTGTTCTGATGAAGGAATATATGCTGAACTCATAGTCTCTGGTTTGTCCTAATGGTGTCTCGCTGCTTTGTATTTTTGCTGAAGATCTGGTGGAGTGCACAATGATCAGCCTACCTTGCTGGATGGGAGAGTTGCGGGTTGATCCTGTGCTACCATTGGAGCCATATTTCTCCAGCAGCTCAGCAAATTCTCTCCTTTATAAATAATAAAATCAAAAACAATATTGTCAAGAACATTGGAGGGAGAAGAGTGTAAGATGGTTAGAAGAACATGAGTATATTTCTTTAGGCACAAGGTATTTGCTAGGGGTGTAGCGAGATCTCATTTGACAGGATCTTGCATGTTTAAAACATCATGATATTGCTCATCAAAGTGAAGTCTGTCTCATGAAGACCAATCTAGTTCATGTCAGGATGTGTTTTTCTTCTGATAAAGAAAGTGTAAACTATTATTATGACCCCAGATATAAAGAACAAGGGACCTTCACCACTTTAAAATCAGTCTTGCTTTTTTGGTACTATGTAGTAAAAGGGACAGGTGGTAGAGCATCAGCCAACATACGAATAATTTGTAAACACTCTGAGAATAATACAGCTGGCTAACTGCTACCTACTAGCAGCGGTAAAGTTAGCATACGCTTTGGAGTTTCACCCTGAACTAAAGGGTAGTTTTGAATCTTTATTTCGAAATGTAAAATACTTATTAATCCTTAACTGAACACAGTTTGAGATCGATTAAACTGTTATTAAAGTTGCTAAAAACATAGAAGGAGCAATATGATTACTTTTTTGGCACAAGTTAAATCTGGAGAGAAATATTTCTTCATGCTTACAGTTTTTCTTTTATCTATAGCTAAAATCTCATTCCATCTCTTCTGCTGAACCAGATACCATAAATTGTCTCAACACGTACAGTACAGACCAAAAGTCTGGACACACCTTCTCATTCAAAGAGTTTTCTTTATTCTCATGACTATGAATATTGTAGCTTCACACTGAAGGCATCAAAACTACGAATTAATACATGTGGAATTATATACTGAACAAAAAAGTGTGAAACAACTGAAAATATGTCTTATATTCTAGGTTCTTCAAAGTAGCCACCTTTTGCTTTGATTACTGCTCCACACACTCTTGGCATTCTGTTGATGAGCTTCAAGAAGTAGTCACCTGAAATGGTTTTCACTTCACAGGTGTGTCCTGTCAGGTTTAATAAGTGGGATTTATAAATGGGGTTGGGATCATCAGTTGTGTTGTGCAGGAGGTGGTTACAGTACACAGCTGATAGTCCTACTGAATAGACTGTTCGCTGCTTTTTTCTTGCCATAATACAAATTCTAAGTAAAGAAAAATGAGTAGCCATCATTACTTTAAGAAATGAAGGTCAGTCAGTCCGAACAATTGGGAAAACTTTGAAAGTGTCCCCAAGTGCAGTCGCAAAAACCATCAAGCGCTACAAAGAAACTGGCTCACATGAGGACTGCCCCAGGAAAGGAAGACCAAGAGTCACCTCTGCTGCAGACGATAAGTTAATCCGAGTCACTAGCCTCAGAAATCACAGGTTAACAGCAGCTCAGATTAGAGAACAGGTCAATGCCACACAGAGTTCTAGCAGCAGACACATCTCTAGAACAACTGTTAAGAGGAGACTGTGTGAATCAGGCCTTTATGGTAAAAAAGCTGCTAGGAAACCACTGCTGAGGACAGGCAACAAGCAGAAGAGACTTGTTTGGGCTAAAGAACACAAGGAATGGACCTTAGACCAGTGGAAATCTGTGCATTGCAGCGGCATGCTATTCCATCCGGTTTGCATTTAGTTGGACCATCAATTATTTTTCAACAGGACAATGACAAACACACCCAAACACACCTCCAGGCGGTGTAAGAGCTATTTGACCAAGAAGGAGAGTGATGGGGTGCTGCGCCAGATGACCTGGCCTCCACAGTCACCGGACCTGAACCCAATCGAGTTGGTTTGGGGTGAGCTGGACCATAGAGTGAAGGCAAAAGGGCCAACAAGTGCTAAGCATCTCTGGGAACTCCTTCAAGACTGTTGGAAAACCATTTCAGGTGACTACCTCTTGAAGCTCATCAACAGAATACCAAGAGTGTGCGGAGCAGTAATCAAAGCCAAAGGTGGCTACTTTGAAGAACCTAGAAAATAAGACATATTTTCAGTTGTTTCACACTTTTTTGTTCAGTATATAATTCCACATGTTAATTCATAGTTTTGATGCCTTCAGTGTGAAGCTACAATATTCATAGTCATGAAAATAAAGACAACTCTTTGAATGAGAAGGTGTGTTCAAACTTTTGGTCTGTACTGTAGGTATCGCTTCACCACTAATATTTGGTGCTTACCATTAACATAAAGATGCAAAACCTATTTGCTTTTCAAACTGCTGGATTGTCACCAGGTTTTAAGTTGAACTTTAAAATGCAAAGAGTAGAAACAGGAACAAGAGACAAAACATGTTTGAATAGGCAAAGTACTGAAAACATTTTACTCAAACAAACTGTTCATCAGTTGATCAAAAGTTTAAGACCATAGCATAAAAAACTGAACTAAATGAGTTGTCAATTTAGATAGGCTTAGTGCCTTCAAACCTCTGATAAAGTGGTGAGAGAGGCCTTGCCTGTGCAGCTCAACAATTAAAAAATAACACGAAAGCCAGATTTATGGATAGAGTTTGACTTTTTAAGGCAACAGCTGAAAAACACAGTTTGAGTTTAAATACAGTTTTAAACAATTTTCCAACTCACCATTTGGTTATGATTCACCAGCACAAAATTAAACAATTTGTATTTTCCCTGTTTTTAAGATTTTACTTAAAAGGGGAGTATGGTAACTTTTACTATCTTGTGTCCTGCTCTGAAATGTTCATAATATAAACACTTGTATTTTATTATATGTATTTCTTAGGAAGCATTTAATGCTCCAAGTTTCATTTTCATTAATACAATGTTATGGAGCCCAGTCACTCTCAGCGAGTAAAATAAAAAAAACAAAGCTGGTGGAAATCCATGCTAACGCTTTACTAAACTGTGTGCTCAGTTTTGCAATCTTTGTGCACGGATAACAAGACTGTGCTCTCAGTTTCCGTAATCTGTCTGCACGGTTTGGTAAACTATGTGCTCCGTTTTGCGATCCGTGCGCCCAGAATACTCAGTGACGTCTGTTGAGAGATTGGATGCATGGCCCACACCTGTGAGGTAAGTTCAGTGGATCTGTTGTCATATATGTACTTAAAGCACTGACATGCTTTTAATCAGCACACTTTACAGTTTGTAATATGACTATTTCTGTTACAATGAGGTATCTTAACTGTGTTTTAATGGATTCTGAGCCTACTCCTTTGGAGTTTCACCAGGATGGAGATGTTAATCTGCTTCTGAATGATTTTAACACTGTTTGTAGTAATATTTTGGAGCAGTGACAGAGCGATGTCTGAATGATTACACATGACGCTTAGACACACTAGGGCCACCATGCCAAGAAAAGGTGGAAGAAGGACAGGCTCCACATTTATTTAGCGATTCTGAGAAACTCTTTGCCAAGTATCAGGCTGCTGTTAAAAGTGCTAAAACTCTGTTTGTTTCTAGGTTTGTGTCTGATAACAGCAACATGCCTCCAGTTCTATTTACCCCACTGATGTCTCTCCTAAGTTCTTATGATTTATCTTAACAATTTCCTTTGGTTATACTTTGTCAATGATTTTTAAAGCTTTTTGTGATAAAGTGTGTGCTGTCAGGTCCTTGCTGACTTATCCCACCCCTGATCCTGCCATACCCTCTGTCTCTTCAGCGTGTTGAGACCAGTTTTTGTTTGTCCACCTCCCAGCTGTCAGATATAGTTAGAAAGCTGTAGCATTTATTTTGTCTAGGCGACAGTATTCCTCTGAGACTACTGTGCTGTGGTCCAACCTCGCCTTATGAAGAACAACTTAGATCCCAATGTGCAATTAAACTTTGGCCTATTTCTAAGTTGCCCTTTCTTTCTAAAATTTCAGAGTAGGTGGTATATTTCAAACTTCAGAAGCATCTACACCTTCATGGGATTACAGAAAAAATTTCAGTCTGGTTTAATCATCATGTCACAGCACAGAAACAGCAACCCTTTAGAGCTTTTAATGGTCTGCTTTTAACTGCAGAGATTCTGCTGTCTTAACCATAGGTAGCCAATTGTATGGTAGCCCAACTTCTCTCAGTCTGCCCCAGGGCAGCTGTGGCTACAGTGTAGCTACCACTGTCTGTATGTGAATGGGTGATGACTGATTGTGGTGTAAAGCGCTTCAGAGTCCTCTGACTTGATAAAGCACTATACAAGTGCAGGCCATTTACCATTTTCCATTTAATCTTGCTTGATCTGACTGCTGCTTTTGACACAATGAACCATGATGTTTTATTATCACGTCTGGACCAGTCTGTCGTTGTTAAGGGCATCTTAATTGGTTTCGTTCCTACTTGTCTGGCAGAAGTTTTTCTGTCCAGTTGGCTCAGTCTTTCTCTTCTTAGGCCCCTTTGAATTGTAGGGTACCTCAAGGCTCCATCTTAGGACCTATTCTTTTCTCACTGTATATGCTTCCTTTGGCGTCGATTTTTAGGAAATACAGTATGTCTGTCCATTGTTTTGCAGATGATTTGCAAATTTATCTCCCGTTGAGAGCAACAGGAAGCCAATTAGTACAGAATCTGGTAAAATTTACATAAAAACTTGGAATGGAGATAAACTTCTTACATTTTAATAAAATAAAACTGCAGTGATTGTTTTTTGGAAAACGGCCTTGTATTCAAGATGCAGCAGTGCTATTAGTAATTTGAGTTCCTTTAGTTGTACTGCTGTCCGGAATCTTGGAGTGTTTTTTGATAACATTTTTAAACTTCATAAACAGGTCAGTGCAGTAGTTCAGTCTAGCCTTTATCAATCAAAATTTACCTACATGCTTTTATTACCTCTAGACTGGACTACTGCAACTCTCTTTCTGCTGTGTTGGACAACTGTTTTCTATGCCACCTGCAGCTGGTCAGATTTTATGTTTGGTTTTTAAATGTTTAAACAGTCTGACACCTCCTTATTTAACTTAGCATTTACACAAGCATGTTCCTGGAAGAAGTTTGAGATAAGCTCTGCTGTTGCTTTTAGATGTCCCCAGGACTCCACTTCTGACTGGAAAAGACAGCCTTTTCTGCTGTTGCTCCCAAACTCTGGAACGATCTTCCTCTCTGTGTAATAATGGCTAATACCTTGAATGATTTTAAGTCCCTTTTAAAACCCATCTTTTTAAGTTGGCTTTTAATTCCAGATGAGCCAGAAAATCATGCTGTTTTTAATAATTAATATTTAATTTTTGTTTGCTAACTGTTTTAGCTGTTTTAAATTTGTTTTATTGTCGATGTTTGTGTCTTATCGGTCTTTTTTTATGTTTTTTTTATTATTATTTTTGGACATGTACAGCACTTTGGTCACTATTGATGTGTAAAGTGTTCTATAAGTAAAAACTTATTGATTGATTGATTTTGTCTTTTGTGTGTATGCTCTGTTCTCTCAAGCCCCCAGTCGGTAGTGGCAGGTGGCCGTTTGCACTGAGTCAGGTTCAAGTTCTGCTGGTCATTTTCTTTGCCTTTTTTGCCAGTAGTAACATCCGGTTGTTAATGACTCGTGTGATTCGAAAAATATTTTTCCATTGCAGTTTTGTGATATACACTAATTTCGATATGGCCACAAAACCACCTCTTCCTAGCACAAAAACGTTTTATCGAAAAACAGGATTTTTTCAAACTTTGTGTGTTTTCATTAAGCAAATTTATTTTCGTAATTACAATAGTGTGATCACTTTTGCCATCATCTGCTGGAGTGGCAGCATCAGAGCCAGGAAGAGCTCAAAAATGCTAATGAAGGAGGATTCTTCATAAAATGAAGAACATTATGGAGAACCCTAAGCATCCTCTTCTTCAGTCAGAGGCTTCTTCAGATCTACTGTAAAACAGACCTCTATAGGAGATCCTTCCTGCCCACAGCCATCAGCATCTACAACTCTTGACTACAACAACATTTAATTTCCCTTTGGGCTTAATAAAGTATTTTTTAATTGAATTATTCTGTTGGATTGAATTGAATTTTCTTTTCTTCTGTTTTTGCTTTTGCCACAAGTAAACATATGTTAATATCAAAGATAATCTGAGTAAACACAAAAAGTAGTTTTCCAATTATTTCATTTATAATGGAAAAATATATATATGTATATATATATATATCCAAACCAACCTGGCCATATGTGCATATGTGCAAGTAATCAATCTCCTTGATTAATAAGAATAATAGTAACAGCTGAATATTCATTATCAACATTTATGGTTCAATTTCACAAGCCATACCAAGGTCTAATTACTGTCTAACATGTGGAATCAAGAAACTACTTAAAAAGAGCCTGTCTGACAACATGAAGTAGGCTGAAAGATGTCCAGAAGCAACACATCATGCCCCAATCTAAAGGAATTCAAAAACATGTGGGCAACAAAGTAATTGAGATTTATCAGTCTGAAAAGAGTTACAAAGTCATTTTTAAGGCTTTGGGACTCCAGACAACCACAGTGACAACAATTATTCACAAATGGAAAAAAACGTGGAACTGTGAAGAACATTCCCAGGAGTAGCTGACCTACTAAATTTTCTCCCCTGAGATGTAAAAAACTCATCTCCAGTTATGACAAACACTTGATGTAAACTGTGGCTGACAATGGTGGCCATTGTCAGCCACAAGTTGTTAGGCTTAAGAGGTACTTACTTTTTCACATAGCACCAGGTCTGTTTGAATGCCTTTTCCTTTAACAACTAAAAAGGCACCATAAAAAGGAGCTCTTTGGAGTACCCTGAATTTGACTGGTCATTTGATACCAACAACATCTAAATGCAAAAAAATGGGAATCATTTTCCATGTTAATAACAGAGATTGTTTTCTCTTAGTCTTATCAAGCCTTTAGTTTATTTTTTAATGTGCACAATCGATCTTTATAAACATTTGTTGGAAATATATGTTAGACTATAGTAGTTAGTCTTCATGAAAACACAGCAGGTCCCCCGTTCTTTGTCTCTGTTTCTCTTAATATAAAAATAGTTGAATGTCATGCTTAGTTAAACCAGGGGTGTTCCTGCTGTTAGGTTTTCTTCACGGTGACGTCTATTGCTCAAAATAAAGCTTTATCAATCACGAAAACATTTGTTTTTGTTTGCTAATTTGCCAAAAGGCCCAAAAGTTGAAGCCAACAATAAAACATACAATTCTGAATTGCAGTTGTGGCCAAAATAAAGTAGTAGAAACAAAATGTGTGTTTTCACTGCATTCATGATGATCTGTGAATGAACGGCAAGAACTGTGGACCACTAACCTAATGTAATATATAAACTTCTCAACAATGCAACAGAATTAGTTAGGATCTGAGCATGAATGATACTTAATGTTTTAATTGTTTTATAGATTCAGAGTCTGGGGTTAACTCATCTGCCATGCAGGACTAAGATTACCATAGCTCAGCTTGACCTTCACAGGAAGGCAGAGCTTTATGTCAGACAGAGGGCAGTTCCAAAACCCAGAGTACTTTTTTGTGTGCATAATGGCTATGAAATGCTAGATTAGAAGAATGGCTCAACTATGAGGAAGGTTACAGATGTACATGTATACATAACCCTCAGAAAAGATATTTTCATGCAACAGTTTTTTATATGTTTCAAGTTTGGTCAAATCCCTCAGTTACGTGCCTGTACCTGAATCTCCTCAGTTCACTAAACCTATTGTCATTTCCAACCAGACTTCTATTTGTGCTACTTTTCTTTAAGCCGATTGTCCTGATCTTCTTCACGCCACCTGATCCTTTTGTTTTTCCTCCAAGTCCACTGCAGCCTATATGCCCTAAGAGCAATGGTCTTGCACTGTTCTAAATGGTCTAGTATTGTGGAAATGGACGTTTTTATGAGTCTAGTATAGGCATAAAGGGAACAATAAGGAGATGGAGGTAAGGCCAGAATGACGACATAATCCCCATCCTCCTACTTGCGGTCTGCTCGCTTTCTCTCCTCCCTCTGTGCTCCGCGTGGCAGGGTAGTTAAAGCACAGAACACAGATTAACACACAAGGCTCATCTCGTCAGGAGCACTGCCCTAGGTTAAGCCCTCCCCCTGTAATTCTTCTACATGTAAGACAAAGCCGGAGTGTAAGTCTACCTCACTGCTTTGTGGAAATTTATAGGAAAATTCACCAGTTTAAAACTACCACTTGGTTCCATATCCTAATTGCTCTAAATTTACAGTATATTCTGCTGGATTTCTACTGACTTTAAATTATCTGACCTTTATCCTCTCTACCAAGCCAGGGCGTAGATCCCACCTACTTCCATTAAAGAAATACAAGCAGCAACTATCCGGGCAGATATGTTAATGTGTGCAACAACTTTTTTGAAAACGTGAATCTCCCAGCCACCCTTTGTAACACACAGTTTAGGATCACATTGCGTGCAGTGGATTTGAAGGAAGGTCGACGCCTGTGATGCTGACAGCTGGTGCTGACCTTGTTTTTACCCAAACTGGTTGCAGTCAGATTAGAAAGCCGGTTCTCCACTAATACTACACTCCTCCTTACTCACTAATGCTAGGACTGCACTATGACTGTGGTTCAGGTGTAACATGCTGTATTCTCATTCTTAGTCGATGCGTTTACATTCTATTAGACAGGCACCACTGTAGTAAACAGCAAGGTGAAAGCTGCCCATTTTATCAGACACTATTTCATTCAGACAAGAGCAGTACCCTGACCTGAACTCCAGTGGAAATAGCTGTGACTTCAAATGCTCAGCAAGAAGAAGTATTGGAACAGACTAGAGTTAAAGTTCTGGGTTTGTTAACAAATATTCATAAATTACTTTAGAGTCGACTGTAAAATCTCTGAATTGTATTAGTTAACCTGTAAAACAAATCTGCCTCCAAGAGCCTTCAGTTTGGAGAGTTTCATAGAGTTGTAACTGGTCAATCAGTTTGAGGACATAGGATGTTATGTTACATGTATGCACACCAAGACACCACAATCCTATGAACACAGTGAAACACCTTAATCATTGGAAATCTTCGCTCGCATTCAGATGATGACATGAATTTACTAAAAACTGTTTTAATAGTTATCTTGTTATGCTGCAATCACAAACTAAGTATGTTTTTCTAAGATATTTAGGATAGACCAAAACAAAGAAGTGCATGACTGTGAGGTGGAAGGATAATGATACATGGTTTTTAAAATATACGTATCACTTTACTCTCATACTCCTAAATAAAACTGATGGCAACCAATTGCCAATTACCAAAAGACAGGGCCATTCTAAAACAGGTTTTCTTCCAGGATTGTCCTGGATATAGCTCTACCCATCCTCCTATCAAATCTGAAATGCCTCCCTCACCCTGCTGAAGAAAAGCATCCCCATAGCATGACGCTGCCACCACCATCACAATAAGGATGGTCTGTTCAGAATGATGTACAGTGTTAGTTTTCTGCCAGACAGTGTTTTTATGTAGACCAAAACAACAAAGTCTTATGCGGCAGTAGGTCACAATGCTGTTTGTTCTCTAATGTTCTTTAACAAACCTCTGAGGCCAGAAACAAGACATCTGCAGTTAGACTCAGCTTCAAATACACACAGCTGGACTCTGGTAACTCAAAGCAGCTGGTGGCACCACAATTACTTACTTTTCATTCCACAAACAGTACAGGGATATGCCAGATTTAGATGTAGCTCATGGAAAACACATGTATTCACAGGTAGCTAAATCAACAGTATTTCACATTATGGTTTGTCTGCTTACTTTGCTTCTTCATCTCTGGCTATAAGAAGGCGCATGTGATTTGTTGCAGAGGCTGCTCTTAAGATATCCACAGCTCTGTGAGACAGACAGACAGGCAGACAGACAGACATAAAAACATAATGCCAATGTTTGAATACCAACACAGAATAAATATTAGGAGTCTACAGCCAAGTAAAGAAGGAACTTAAAAGGGTTACCTTTCACTTGTGACTCCGACTAGAGTGTCCCCGTTTACTTCCAGGATCTGGTCCCCTGGCAACAGATTTCCTGTAAAATGTTAAAGATGGGTCAGTTGACAGCCCTTCTGTAGTCAGTACTGGTTTAATCAGAGGGATGATGATGTAAAAATGTGTGATCAGGTAAACACAAGTGCTTTATTATGTCGGCCTTAAAGAATGCCAGAAAGTATTCAGCTTTATGAAAACAAGCCAACATTTTAAGTCCTTTCACATGTAGTTCAATGCTCCTGGGGTGGGACAACATACTGGATCGCAATCATTACAATATTAACCTGTCTTCAGGCATGTCAGTAATACACTGCTGTGAAAAATGTTTGCCCTCTTGCAGATTTCTTGCTTTTGCTTTTTGTCAAACTTAAATGTTTCAGATCATCAGACTAATTTTAATACTAGATTATGATAACCTGGGCAAAGCGAAAGCAGTTTTAAAAGGATAAAATAATTCATTAGGGGGAAAAGTTATCCAAACCAACCTGTCCCTCAGGGAACAAGTAATTGCTCCTTAAACCTAATAACTGGCTGTGCCACCCTTAGCAGCAACAACTGACATCAAAAGTTTGGGCTAACTGTCAATGAGTCTTTAACATCACCCACTCTCCTTTATAAAAATGTTTTACTTAAGCCAAGTTGGAGGGTTTTTGAGAGTGTTTAAGGTCACACTACACTAGCTGAATTGGATTTAAGTCCAGATTTTGGCAAGGTCCCTCCTAAATTTCAGTTTGTTTTTTGAGTCATTCAGAAGGGGTCTTGCTACTGTGCTTTGGCTCATTGTCTTTCTGCAGAACAGGAAGCATGACTTGGGTTATGGTAATCATGGATGGACATTCTGCTGCAGGATTTTCTGCTAGAGCAAAAATCCTGATTCTATCAACAACAGCAAGTTGTCCAGGTTTTGAGGAAGCAAAGCAGCCCCAGACCATCACTCTACTTACTTTTTCCCAGAGGGTCAGCTTGGTTTGGACCTAGACTCACAGCTTATTTAGAGTGGCGAGAAGAGGGAGAAAAACAGGATTTCACCGCAACAAATATCATCATAACAATATTTAGCAATAATATCAAAATTACATATTTGCCTAATATAGTTGCTTGCTACATACGGCAGAAACCACTGCATCCACTGCATAAAAAGACGCCTAACTTTCTTTACCTCACTCCCTAACATTAAATCAGACCAAAGACTTCTTCCTGTTTTATGGCAGTTAGGACCAACATTATTTCTGTTTCCTACATGCCAGAACAATGAGACAAACAATTTTTTTTCGGTTGACATACAACTAAGATTACTATTGCTTTAAAAAAATTTATGTAGCTGATGATGAGGTTATGGCTTTGTAAGCATCTGATAGGTTAATTTACATATTTTTACTTAAATTGAGGCACAACTGTTTATTTTAAGGCAACACTTCAAACAAACTGCTTACTTGTGTGACATCATGGAAGTCAAATGAAGATATCAGGAATAGAACTGTGGACCTGCAGAAGTCTGGTTCAGATCCCTGAAGGTTTCAGGTTTATCTGTTCCAACAATTATATGTAAGTGTTGGACCACTTGTTTGCTGAGTATTGGATTATCTGCACGTTGTTGGACGTCACTGTGCCCCTCCAATGGCATCGGCCATTTTGTACCCAGGACAGCCCGCTCCTACATATCCCATCGAGCATTGCGACTGATATGACTGGGCGTCCCCAGTCTGACGTCACAGGATGCTATATAGGAGGCGCTCATGTTTGAAAAGAGGCCTTCTGCTAGAAATTGATCTGGTGATTGAAGCGCACCACTTTAAGAGAAGAACTCTGTGAAGAGTTTCATTCATTCTCTCTCGTTGGACAACGAACTATTCATAACTGAAGTCTGTGGAATAAGAAGGCCGCAGGTTTCACTTTTGCCGATCGAAGACGTGAGTTAACACGTAACTGGAGACACGGAGTTTCGGAGAGACGAACCGCTACCGTGTTTCATTTTCAAGTCGACTTTGATGGTCAGATCATATTTTTCCTTTTTGTCAAGAAGACCGAAGGACAAAGACTGACCGTTCCCCTGAAGTTAATTGTGGACGCACAATTACCTCAACCCCACGCTTCCTCGCTCAGGAAGAAGACGACACAAGTAAAACCCATTTCTCTTTTTTTATTTCTTTATCAGAAGGCCTGGGCAGGGTCAGAGGTTGTAGAAGCGATCAGAATCGCTGGTTAGGATCTCATGTGTTCTGAATAATATGTGCATGTAACCTTGCTTGTTGAAACTTTGATGTGTTATGTAATATCGGGATCCGCCGTGTCCCCAGAGCTGTTTGTGTTTACTATCTGAACGCAGGTGCGTTGCAAAACTGGACTGTTAAAACGACCTCATGGTAAAATTCTCCATTTTACCTTTGTCTTCAATCTCTCTGTGCTAACTTGCCGCCAAAAGTTATCAATCCTTTGTGGTCAGGAGAAAAGGGGGAAGTTTTATGATCAGACACTCTAAGCTGCACTCCAACCCCCCACCAGTCATCACCACACCCCCCTTTCATATCCTCTCCCTTCATCTGTTGTGCCATAAACTGCTGGTTGACTCAATACATACCCGCTGCCATTTGTTGATTTTGCTTATTTAGATGTGTTACCCCTGTGTTTGTAGAATTTTGCATGTTGAGTAGGTGGAAATTAATAAATATTCACATAGATAAAGAGAGAGCGTTTGGTGTTTCATTGTGTGCAAAAAGTGATGTGTCAGTCAAAATAAGGTTCAAGTTCCACACGTTTCGGCAGAAACGGTCGATTAAACAGTGACATCTCCGGCAATAGTTATTAATTATTACGGAGTATTTAATGGTTGTAATTGTC
The DNA here is from genome assembly GCF_021462225.1 of Girardinichthys multiradiatus. Lineage (NCBI taxonomy): Eukaryota > Metazoa > Chordata > Actinopteri > Cyprinodontiformes > Goodeidae > Girardinichthys > Girardinichthys multiradiatus. The sequence continues at coordinate 1,985,020 of NC_061818.1, forward strand.
AGAGGCGTTGAGCCACAATTACACCACCAGAAACCTCTCTGGTCTCGATTTGTAAATGAGGATTTATGGTTAAGAAATTGATTTTATCAGATTATGATTTGTAATTATAATTATTGATCAAGATTATTCAATCAATAATCATACTCCCAACATAAGTATGAATGGGTTCTGATGTGAAATGTGTGAATCAACCGTAGAACAAAAGCTAATGACCATCTGAAGATGCTGCTGAAGATGGTAGGAGAAAGTCATTATCCACAGTGAAACCCATCATTTACCAACATGAGCTGAAAGACCACTCAGAAAGGAAGAAGCCAGTACTCTAAAAGCAACATAAAAAGCCAGAATATGGGTTGCAAATGCACTCAGGGACAGAGACCTTAGTTTGTTTTTTTAAACATGTCCTGATGTCTGATTGAACTAAAATAAAACTGCAATGAGTCTTGTGATGCCAGGAGGAAAAAGGGGGAAATCAGTAAGCATGAGAACACCATCCTACCTGTGAAGTATGGGGGTGTCAGCATCATAATTTGTGGATATTTAGCTGCAGGAGGGACTGGTGCACTTCACAAAACAGATGGTATAAGGAGGAAAGAACATTAAGTGAGAATATTTAAGCAACATCTCAAGACTTCAGCTAGGAAGTTAAAGCTTGGACACAAATGTGTCTTCCAAATGATCCTGATTTCAGTTCCATGGAAAATATGGGGGCAGATCTCAAAAGGTGTGTGTGAGCAAGGAGGCCTACAAGCCTGATCCAGCTTAACTGGTTCTGCCAGCAAACTATCGATACAAGCCGATAGAAGCCTGTGAAAAAAACACCCAAGTTAGAAAGTTTAAATGGCAATTCTCCCAAATACTGAGGAGATATATCTACGCTTCTGAATTTGAATAAACCTATGTAGAAAAATATAAAAAAACTGGGTAATACTAACTGAACTAAACTAGGAAACATTTAGTCTGATATAATATCAAAGAGAGGGGAAAAAAAAGGTTATGAGTGTTTTTAGATACTTTAAATAAATATCTGGTTTCAACAGAATATTTCTAATGATTTACTGACAAAGCCACTGAAATACAAAGTTCTTCCAAACAGATCAGTCAATAGAGAAAATCCTCATCAGGAACTTAAGCTCCACATTCTACATATTATAAAGCTGTATAATCTTTTACACGAGTATAAACCCTCTCTGACTTTCACCATTTCTGGCCGGTGTAGACAACAAAAGTCATCTTAGCTTCCTGCAACCTTGCAAGATTGACAGAGTAATGGTACAGTTAAGCCCAACATTATTTATATTCCTGGCAGATTTAGGTTTAACTCAGGGATGTCCAAACGGTGGCTCGTGGGCCATTTGCAGCCGTTGCTGATTTTGTGTGTGTTATGATTTTGCACTGGTTGTCTGAATCATCTCTGTCTGCCTCCTCTGTGCTGCAGCTTTTAGGAGGATTGGTTTCACCTGCTCCTTCCCAGCCAGCTCCCAAATTACTAATCTGCTCCACCTGTGCTCCTGCCTTTATATACAGCTCTCTGACAGACTACCAGTGCCAGATTATCGAAAGCCTTGTGTGAGTAAATGTCCAGTGTTCCTTCCTTGCCTGTCTGCCTGATTCTGATCTCATTTTTGCCCCCTGGATTTCTCTGCTCTGCTACGTCGGATATTCTCTTGGCTTCTGATTTCTGGACATCGACCTTGCTTCTGCCTCCTGACTACCGCCCTCTACCTAATCCCTGGATCCGTCTGCCTGAATCTGCCTTGCTTCTGTGCCGTGATCAACAATTCAAGCTTCTTCCTTGGATCCTGTCGCCTGATTATGTCCCCCCGGCTACGACCTTGTTTCTGTCTCTTGACCACAGCATTCCGTAGTTTCACTGGGTTTGCAAACCTGATACACCTTGTGACGCAAACCTACTGTCACCAGACAACCACACTGAGGAGCTGAAATTCAGTTTCCTGAGTCTCCCACGGATTCTGAACAGAGGTTCCTGTGCCTACCGCTGGTGGTTTCCTGCCGAACGCCTTCCAGAGATCTCAATAAACCTTTTGAATGTTATCAATTGTGTCTGGCTGAAATTTCGGGTCCTTTTGAACTACCTGTTACTGTGTGGGCCCCAACCACAATTGAACAATTATAAAAATTTTGCATCCTAGCACAAGCGGGCAGATGGACATGTTTTTTTTTTTTTTTTTTTACATTTTTATAGTGAGAGTGTAATGACAAATTAAACTTCCTCAACTTTTTGGAGCTAGTATATGTATGGTGATTTGGCCACATACCAGATGATTTAACATTTCCATAGTTATTTTTCTTAATTTTATTTATTTAGTTGAGTGTTATTCATTCACAGTGTGTAGTAAGAGGGCTGATATGAGTCCTTTTGATTTGGATTTATGCACTTTATTGATTAAATCTACCATGGAACTTTACTCAGTGCATATTGTTTTTCTGATTTCTTTATTGAATTAATCTCTTGCTTGCAGATATCTTAAAATTCCATTTACTGTCAAATGATATCTGCATGAGATGTTTTTCAATTTTGCATTTTTTATTCTACTGTAGATAACATTTCTAAGTTAGGTCTAAATAATTTTAGAATTGTAATGTTAATGTCCTTCATCTCTGACCAGATTTTGAATTCACTCCGGACTTATTTAGATTCCTTTCCATTTAGCCTCATAGTTTGGTTTAGATGACAAGTAGCTGTGATGTCAAAGAATAATCATCTAGTTTTGGCAGAGCCGTTCCTCCCTTTTATTTTTGTCAACTGAAGACATTTGTATTTACAAAGAAGCCCCTCAAAAGTTATGGTGCAACCAAATACCTTCAGAAGTCGCTTTATTTTGAAACGAAGTCCACCTGTGTGCAATTTAATGTCACATGATCTGTCAGTATAAACACACCTTTTCTGAAAGGCCCCAGAGGCAAAAACACCACTAAGCAAGAGGCATCACACCATGAAGACCAAGAGCTGTCAGGGACAAGTGGTTGAGAAGTACAAGTCAGGGTGGTGTTATGAAAAAAGACCTTAATCTTTGCTGTTCCTATTAAATCCATCATCTTCAAATAGAAAGCACATGGTACCACAACAAACCTGCCAAGAGTCGTCCACCAAAACTCACAGATTGGGCAAGGAGACCATCCATAGGACCACAATAAGCAGTACACTCCACAGAGCTATGCTTTATGGAAGAGTGGCCAGTAAAAAGTCATCACTTAGTGTTAAAAATAAGAAAACACGTTTTGAGTTTGCCAAAAGGCACACAGGCGACTTTCCAAATGTATGCGGGAAGGTGCTCTAGTCAGATGAAACTAAAATGTAATTTTTTTGCCACCAAGGAAAACGTTATGTCTGGTACAAAACCAACACATCCTATCACCCCAAGAACACCATCCCCACAGTGAAACATGGAGGTGCCAGCATCATGCTGTGGGGATGTCTTTCATCAGCAGTTACTGGGAAACTGGTCCAAGTTGAGGGATAGATGGATGGTGTTAAATACATGGATATTCTTGAGCAAAACCTGTGTCAGCCTGCCTGTGATCTGAGACTGGGACAGAGGTTGACTTTCCAGGAGTACAATGACACTTTGGCTTTGGTACCCTCCAGCATACTCCTAAAGCAACACTCGAGTGGTTTAAGGTGAAACATTTAAATTTGTTGGAATGGCCTACTCAAAGTCCAGTCCTCAATCAAATAAAAAATGTGGCGGGGGGGTAACTTTGGGGTTTCCCCACCCTAAATAAATCAACATTTTTATGTTCTTATCATGAAATATGTCTTAGGTATTTCTGTTGATAAAAACTGAAACAAATATAGTTACCTTGGTAATAACTTATTGCTTAAATTTTTGAACTAATATCCCATGATAATTTGGACTATCTTACTATATCTGCACTGGCGCAACCCCCAGGGGAGCAACAAAACACACCCCACACCAACACCCAAGCGGCCTATAAGTCACACCCAACCCAAAACGGCAGGCCCACCCAAATGCAAACCACAGTCAGCATAGACGCATGCACCACTCCATAGACAATCGAATCAAAACCACCAGCGCTAGCCAGGCAGTCAAGGAGACCCCACGACGCACCACCCCACCCACCATCTGTGCTGGAAAACCGGTCCAGCAAGCCGAAGGGCGACACATAAAGGCCGCAGCCAGAAGTAGCCCCGCAAGAAAACCCACACCAATGCCCACAAAAGAGCCCACAAAAAAGCCCATAGGAACAACTGTAAGCAAGTATTAGATGGTGCAAAACCCATCCTGAACATCTATTAACCTGTATAGTGTACTCTATGAAGGATTTCATATTGTATTAATTGTAAACTGAAGTTACTAGTCATTTTAAAAGTTCTTAAACATATCTGAGACCAGAATGTTTGGTCAAAGTTGAGTGATAAATCTACCTCCCATATCATAATAGGAAAGGATATTCATTCATCTTTTTTAGACAATATCCTGTATATTTTAGACAATAATTTCCATTCTAAAAATGTATTCTTGTCCATCCCATATTTTATAATTAATCTATTAAATGGGATGAAGTGAATTCCTTCAAATACAGGTATTCTATTCCTTTACTTCTCCAATCTGGAAAGTTTATCATATTTTTTTTGTAGGATGTCAGGGTTGTTCCAGATGGGTGTACGTCCGCATGGGCTTAGTGAAGACCCTGTCATTTTTAGATATTCCCACCATGCTGTCAGAGAGGTGCTGATATTGAGGTTTTTAAAGTATACATGTTGTTTTATTTTGGCCTAATAAATAGAAGGTCTTAAATCTTAATATTATTGCATAATGTCTGTTCTACATCTAGCCAGGGTTCATCTAGAGGACTGTGTGTAAATCATTTTGAGAGGTATTGCAGCCTTTTATCTAAGAAGTAATGGTGAAAGTTAGGCGGATCTAGTCCTCCTTTATCTTTGTCTTCTGTAGCATTTTTAAGCTAATACGAGGGGGTTTATCTTTACAAAGAAATTTAGTGATGGAGGAGTCCAGAGATCTAAACCAGTCAGATGAAGATCATTGAGAATAAGTAATTGATTTTTGGCAAGACCATTTTCATTGAAGCAACGCTGCCCATGAGTGATATGGGTAGCGATTTCCATTCAGCGAGATCACTTTTTTTAAAAGCAGGATGTAGTTTAGTTTCTTTAAATCTGCCGATGTAGGAGAAACATTACTACCCAAAAATGTAGTTTCGTAATATGTAATGACTGCGGCCCTGTATTAATGGAATTGTGGAAAGAGCAATTGCAAGAATTGTGGATTTTAACCAATTTATAGAATGATCTAAAGCTCTTAAGAAATCATTTATTAATCCAATTACCTGAAAGAAAGAGGATAGTGAATGCTGGAGAAAAAGTAATATCTGCATAAAGTCTGATTTTATTTTCACTATTCATGCATTTTATGTCATGGTGGAGCAGGACCAAAATGCAGGCAGAAGGTTAGGAGCCACATGGTGAGACAAAAAGATTTATTAAGAACTGAAAAAAACATACACAGGGAACTGGCAGGGGAACAGCCAAGAACACAGAGACGTGGAACTAGGGATGTGAGCAGTAGCAAAGCAGAGAATCTGGTGGTGAACAGTGAAAACCAGACAACTTAAATACTGAGGGAAGTGGAGCTAATCAGGAGAATATGAGACAGCTGAGGACCAGGGAACCTAAACAATACAGAGGGAGAATGACTAATTAACCTGATGAGCATGGAGATTAGGGAGTTGACCAGAACACAAGAAAACAATGACTAGACTTAACATAAACAAGAGGAAACCAGCTCTATCAGAATATAACTAAACACATCTAACACCGGAATCCAGGACGCAACAAAACTAAACACACAAATTGCTGCAGCTATTGGTTCAATAAAAATAGCAAATAATGAGGCTGGTGCCCCTCTGAAGACAGAAGCGGGAAGATGTTTGGTTATTTGTTCTGATACATGCCGCTGGGGAACTGTATAATATTTTTAACCAGTTTATGAAAGAGTTTTCAAAACCAAATTTAGTCAAGGCTGCAAACACGAATTTCCAGTTAACACTATCAAATGCTTTTCCTACATGAAGAGATAATTTATATTTGTCTAAATATCTTTACTGTAGGAATAGTCTATTAAATTAGGTAATCTGGGTCAATTTGTGGTGGAATGCCTCCCTTTTTATAAAACCAGTTTGGTCGGGATGTATTATTAGAGCAGTTACCTTTTCTAGTTTTTTTATGAGGGCTTTACAGATTATTTTAACATCAACGTTAATAAGGGATATGGGATGGTAGGTGGTTGGTCTTTTTTTGGCTTTAACAGGAGCGTTATTTTGGCAGAATTTATATTTGGCGGAAGTCTGCAATTTTCTTCAGTTTCCTGCAACATTCTTTGGAATGTTGGAGCCGAAATATTCCAGAAATCTTTGTAGAACTCTGTTGGGAATCCATCTTAGCCTGGAGCCTTTTTATTGAGCATGCTTGTGAGAGCTTCTTGGATTTCGGCTGAAGTCAGTGGTACATCCAGGGCCATCGCTTGATTATCTGATAATTTAGGAAGTGTTACTTTATCCAGAAACTGACCAATGTCGTTATCTGACGGGTCTGCTTGTGGTGAGTATAAAGCTTTGTAGAAATCCCTGAAAGTGCTGTTTATGCTTTCAGGATCATAAACTGTATTCTTTGTTAGGTTTTTAATAGCAAATATAGTTGTTTTTTTCTTTATTTATTTTTAGCTGGTTAGCTAAAAAGCTACCTGATTTATTGTCATGTTCAAAGTCTTTGCACTAAGAATTGGGTTTTTTTGTCAATGATTTTATTTAATTCTAGTTTTGCTTTACGTAGTTTGCCCACCATTTACTCTTACTGGGAAGCTTCTAACAATTAAATGGTTTCTTCTTATTCCTGAATACGTCTGTTTTCTTTTTTCTTCTTATGTGTTGAGAATTAGATTATTTTACCTCTGCTTTCCCTGCCTCCCAGAGAAAACAGATGTTGATGTCCCCAGGAGGTCATTAAACTCCAAATATGAAGTCCACTCTTCTTTAAAATATTTGATAAATTCTTCATCCTTAAGCAATGATGTATTAAACCTCCAGTTTTGCTTTGTGGGTTTTCTTATTTACTAGAGTTAAGGAGATGAGAGCATAAACGCTGACAGCTATAGGGTGTATCTCAGTGTCTGAAATGTCAGTCAACAACGAGCTGCTGACTAAGAAATAATCCAGATGAGAATAAGAGTGATGCACATGTGAGAAGAAAGTATATTCTCTGTATTTGGGTAAAGAGATCGCCATGCATCACAAAGTCCATAATCATTCATGCACTGTTTAACTATATTCATTGATTGCCAACTGCGCTGAGTCCCTGTTGTACTCAACCTATTTCTTCATTTAGACCAAAGTTGAGATCGCCCCAAAGAAGAAGTGAGTAATCCAAGTTTTCAAATTCCCGGCTCATCGTGTTGAACGTACCGCTGGGTTTAACTACTGGGTGGAACCCACATTTGTCATTGTCTTTTTCCTTGTTTCCCTGGAAATAAACCTTTAAAACGATATACTTTTGTTTGTATATTGAACTCTTTTGAATAACAGGCTACTGCCAAAACCACAAACCCATGGTGCGCATCACTGATTATTTGAGTTAAGTCCTTAGTTTTGTTGATTTGTTTCCTTTGACAAATAGTCACCCACATAGTCTGAAAATATTCCTACAGCATCCCACTTATATTGGCAATTTTTGAGAGTGCTGTATGCCGAATTCGGGACTAAAGAACTTCTAGCAAATCATTTATTCTCCCATTCCCATACAAGGACGCGCGATATCACTGCCTACTACTGAAAATGCTTAGGAATGGCTATGGACAACAAGTACTTTGCTGTCGCGCCAGGGCTACTGCCAAAAATTACACTGTGAACATGATGAATGATAAAACTGAAGTGGTAAAAACGGGGTGCTAAAATCAAGGCAGGGAATAAAAACAGGCAATGTTAAATTTAATAACCTTAATATTTATAACACTAATATTTACCGTGTTATTTTAATGACTTCCAAATTCATACTCGATTTGCACTAAATTTTACCATGTTCGGTATTTCACACCTTCAATTCATTCGAAGTTAATTTTTGCTCTGACCCCTCATACTTTTGGCCTTAAAAATGCCCTTGCTGTTTTCTGACTCTAGTTAATGATGTCCTTGGGGACTTCCGTAACATCTTTGCCTATCTAGAAATTTTTATCTTCTCCAAAAATATACAGTAACACCAATCCCATGTAAGACAGGTTCTCCAAAGACTACTAGAACATTGTCTCTTTGTAAAAACCAAAAAGTGTGAGTTTCATATCAAGTCTATGACATTCCCAGGCTACATCTTACAAAGGGGGGAAAAGATAAAAGCACTCCAGGAATGGCCCACTCCCAGCACTAGAAAACAACTGCAACGATTCGCAAATTTGTACAGGAGTTTTATTAGAGACTTCCCGTTTAGTTGCTGCACCTCTTTTTTCACTCACTTCCACAAAGAAACCCTTTTCCTGGTCCACCAAAGTTGAGAACACCTTTAATGAACTAAAGAACTGATTCTTCACAGCTTCAATTATGGAAAAAGCTTCAGGGTTTGTATTTTTGTAAAATTGCACCTTTATTTTATTGTAAATGTATTAGAGAATTATCACAAAAAGCTATGATATGGTATTACAGTTTCACTTGAAAATCTGTGCCCCACATCTAACATTTATTGCAGAGAAAGTAGGTCGTGACATTGCTGTGTTGTGTTTTATTTATGTTGCACTCACAAGAGAATCTCCCAAAATACTTGTTCCATCACTCCAGAGGTATTCAGCCAGACGACTCTGACCACTGTCTCTACATTCACTTTACTCATGTGTTTTATTATTCACAAGATGGACATAAAAAGGGGAATATTTAAAGAGAATTACAAAGAAAAACTGAAAATTGCTCTTTTGGGATCCATCCATCCACCCATCCATCCATCCATCCATCCATCCATCCATCCATCCATTGTTTTTCAAGTTTCCATCTTGAAAGCCACAATAAAATAGGAGAGGGAAACCTGGAAATCAAGTCTGGGAAAGTATGGGAATAGGACAATAATCTATTATAGGAGGGACACTGTAATAATGGTAATGTTACAGAGGCCATGTTCAACCGTGTGTTCTACAGGAACATGTAAACCTTCATTTAGGCTTTGAGGGACATTGTTACATGGAAAGAGGCAGAAACATGTCAGGCCACTTTCCCTTTCTTTAAAGAAAGATGTCAGCGTAGCACTCTGTTTGTTTACATGTTATTGCTCTACCCACCACTATCTTTACACATGAAGTTAATGTATTTGCAAATGTACCACTTTAAGATTTTAATTCCAGAGTGTCCTCTCCTTACCTTCAAATTCATAAAAAGAATTTCATATTTCTGTCAGTTATGATGAATAGTTGCCTTGCATCACAAATCAGAAAGACTTACATTGCTGTGACACTACTTACCATCAGCTGCAGCAAGGCCACCAGGTAAAATCCGTTTGACGTAGACTCCGAACTCCTCTCCAGTTAGCTCTTTCACTCCACCAATCACTTTAATTCCTGGTGAAATAAATAAAAAGATCTCCTCTAAGTATAGCTCCTCTAGCTTTTTCCTGAGCAGATCCAGACACAGCCTAATGTAAATAAAATTCAAACGTTAAGGTGAATAGCTTTTTAGTTACATTACAAGAACTCAGTGGTCTTTTTTATCTTCATTTAATACAGCAAGGCACTGCTAATTGGCTATCTGGACAACTGCTTCACTGTATTTTCACAGAAAAAGACTGGGAACTCCAAATGTAAGCAATGTTAATTTGTGTACATAAATGAGTAATGAATGAAGTAATGAATCATAAATAATTGTGGACAGATGGAATTTGGAAATCAGGAGAGAAGTGGAAGGTCACTGGTCAGCAGTTGTCATAGTTTCATAGTATCCTGCTGACAGAGGAACAAAGGGATGGTCATACAAGTCAGCTCTGAGGTCATTCTATGTCTTCCATCACCAGAGGATAGCCCATGCTGTTGTATACCTTAAAATGTGTGTGTATTCAGGTTAGAACAAAATAACACTAGTGAGGCTTAGAAGATGAACTGGACAAACTCCATCTGTCACCAAGCATTATCAGGGAAATTTTTATTTTTTTGTAAGGACTGAGGTAAGGAAGGCATTGAAAAGGATGTGGAGTTGAAAGGCAGTTGGTCCTGATGATATACTTGAGGAGGAAGAGTTTTTGACTATACTGTTTAATGAGATATTAGAGAGGGAGAGGATGTCTGAGGAATGGAAGAAAAGTTTGCTGATACTAATTTTCAAGAAGAAGGGACATGTGCAGGGTTGTGGTAATTACAATGGAATAAAGTTGATGAGTCTTAAAATGAAGTTATGGGAAAAATGAGTGGGATGTAGATTGAGCTCAGAAGTGAGCATCTGTGAGCAGCACAGCTGCATTGTGTTTTTGTAGATTTGGAAAAATCATTTGACAGGGTGCCGGGAGAGGAGCTGTGGCATTGTATGAGGAGATATGCAGTAGCAAAGTGTTAGAGTGGTGCAGGACATGTATGAGAGCTGTGAAACAGTGGTGAGGTGTGCTGTGACAGAGAAGTTCAATGTGGAAGTGGGACTGAATCAAGGCTCTGAGCCCCTTCTTTCCAGAGGTGATGAACAGGTTGACAGATGAGGTTAGACAGGAATCTCCAAAGACGAAGATTTTTGCAGATGACATTGTGATCTGTGGTGAGAGCAGGAAATAGAGCAAGACAGAATACATGTGTGAATGAGAGGGACCCAATTGCAGCTATGAGGTTGCAGGGAGAGATAAAGAAGGTGGATGATTTTAATTAACTAGGGTCAACAGTCCAGAGCAACTGTGAGATTGGAAAAGAGGTGAAGAAATGTGTCCAAGCAGGTTGGAACAGATGGAGAAAAGTGTCAGGTGTGACAAAAAAAAGTATCAGCGACAATGAAAGAAAAGATGTACAAGACATTGGTCAGACTGGTGAAATTGTATGGTTTAGAGACAGTAGCACTGAGGAAGAGACAGAAGGCAGACCTAGAGCTAGCAGAGATGAAGATGTTGAGGTTCTTGTTGGGAGTGATGAAGATAGGAGACCTAGAGGAAGAGAAAAAAGGAACTTTATGGATGGAGTGAAAGAGGATATAGAGGTGGTGGATGTGATAGAAGATGCAGAAGACTGGGTTAGATAGAGACAGGTGACTTGTGGCGACCCCTGAAAGTGAAAAGCCAAAAAAAAAAAAAAGAAAAAAGCAGTCAAAGGTCTTCATAAAAATGCATTTCTGTACTTCTTGAGGAAGCTTAGGTCTTTCAGCATGATGCTACATTTCTGTTGTGGAGTCTGTTGTGGAGAGTGTGGAGAGCTCTGGAGCATCTGCAGGTGATTGATTAAAGCAGGATGTTTAATAAAATGAAGAACATAATGAACCGACCAGTCTCATGAGCATTCTCTTCATGAAACTTTAATTGCAATTAAGGAAGAACAAAAATGTAATGTAACGTCAGGGTGTTTTTTCTGGCGTTTTGGAAAAAACACAAAAAATCAAACTCACTTTGTTATTCTAAAAATCTCAGTCTATTACTTTCATCCACTCTAACAGTCTGTTAACTGGTAGAGCTTCATTATTTCTATAAGCAACACTGTTGCTATGTTTTGTGTTCTTAGATCTTAAAGACATTGTGAGGTGTCAAAATAAGGTGAGATCTTTCCATATAATCCATGCAACATTCATTAACTGCTCACAGTTAGATCCATAAATATTACAATAAATATCCTTTTGTGTAATCCATGCAATAATTATTAAAATACACAGATGAAGCAGTAGAGAGTGAAACAAGAATATTCTCATATTTTAGAACTGAGAGACTGGAGAGGCCTGTGTGTTGTCACATATTAACTGTCTTATCTTTTGCAGAAGTATAACCAAGAAGTGTAACCAAAGGAATAATGTATGATGATTTTCCATTTTCTACAAGTATTAAATGAAATTAGTAATCTTTGATTATCAAGTTAAAACACATATGATTGAAATATGATTGAGAACTGATAATTAAAATAGAAAACATTAAGGTTTAGAAATTCTCAATCAGCTTATATATGAAAGAAATAATGTTGTGTGGTGTATGAATAAAAAGGATGAAGTTTAAGTAATGGTTTTAAACTGTAAATGAAGTAAACGCTGTAACTAAAAGTTTTGAGCAGCACCGATGTAAGAATTAAAGCCTCTGTTTAAGAGGACGTGTAATGTTGAGTGAGACCGGAATAGAGCAGATGTTCAGGAATTTGGGAAGTGAGAGCTGCAGCTTACAGCATAAGGCTGATGACTGAGGCGGGGGCGCAGGTCAAAGAAGAGACCAGCAGACAACTCAGGACTGAGGTGATGATGGCATGTCTGATATGGACACGACTCTGGAAATTCCAGAAAAAAGATCAACTTATGTCACGGGTGACCAATGGGCCAGCCATGGCAACAACCACTGGCCAATGTCCAATGAGCACAAAGAGTTTTGGTGGAAATGCTCTATAAAATGGAGGAACTAGTTGGTTGTTTCCTCGCAGAAGACCAGTGAACAAGATCGGACGGAGTGCCGAGCCACTAAAATTAACCTAGCCCATATACCAATAGCCAGTTGTAAAATTAGGGAATGAGCAGCCGTGAATAAAAGTGACTGTTGAAAGTGTGAATGACTGCGGTAGGCTACTCAGTCGTCCAGACCTCCAGTTGAAGAAGGGCGAGACGTTTGTATGAAGGCTGTCAGAGGCTAGGCGAGTCATTTCCCGACACCAGCTTAAACAGAACTTTCAGTAAACCTGCTTAGTAAGATCTTTCAGGTTTAGGGAAGTCCGGACCTATTGGATGGAGAGCTGGATTGAGCAATCTCTTTAGACATAGGGAAGTAGGAAGGGAGGGGTTAGCTCATCGGACAACGAAAGAGGTAAAGGTAAAAAAAAAAAGCGGGTATAGAAATAGATTTTCCATGTGTAAACCAAGTACAAAGGCACATGGTGTAAGCCTATCTTTGTTGGGCTTTGGCCTTGTTGTTCAGCCTGAGGATTCAATTAACTATTCATCCACCAAGCCCAATGTGTGTTGGAAAGTCTCCATCACAGAACTAAATGATGTTCTCACACTCTTTACATAAAAGCTGTAGTACAGAACAGATCTTAAAGCAACACCTTCAGAAGATAAAGATGGAGCTGCAGTTGACCCATCATAATCACAACAGAAACTTTATATTATAAAATCACCCTTAATGTTCTAAAGGGTTCTGGTATAAATAACTTAATTTTGTCACTTAGAAGTTTTAAAGATTGTCACAGATTTTACATACTAATATATTTTCACAAATTTCTGTAGAAACAACAGTTTAACTTTAGATTTAAGGATGCATAAGAAATATTCAGCAGCTGCCTGTATTTGTAACCCCTTAGATGTCTGTTAAAAATTCAGCCAGCACCCAGATTCAGACCAACTTATTTACGTTCAAAGCTGCTGAAAAGTTGTCAAAAACAAGTTTTTTTCATCTTATTTTTTAAAATTTATTGTACGTGGAAAACTACAGGAAAACAATAAACCAGGAAGTTTTGAAGGGTTTTAAATAACAAGAAAATGAAGAGAAAATGAAGTTTGTAGTGATAGTATAAAAAAAGGAATGCATTTGAATAGGAGTCAATGTTTATGTTTTTTGAATGTTTAAACGTATATAAATCCAAGAAACACAAATAAATGTCCAAGGACCCTAAGTAACTTGAACAAATATTATTGTTAAAAACCAGCAGTCTTATATTTCACTCTGTGTTTAGTCTGATCATTTCAATTTAAACTGTAATTTCTAAGAAGAAGCATGACTCTGTTCTTCCCAGACTGAACACACATCTTTACCTTAGGTCCATGCTGTGTTCTAAAAATTACCTTTTTTTAGTATGAACAACAATTTTTTAGAGTAACTCACATCCCTCTGTGAATACAAGTGCAGACCCTAGTTACAAGCGTACTGCTGGTGAACCGTATGTAGAAAGCAATAATTGTGGCACTTCTTCAGAGATCTGATTGTCCCATATGTTAATAAAACAGAACGTCGCTCCCAGCCTGCAGGTTTACTGGTGGTTCCTAGATGTTCTAAAAGTAGAATGGGAAACAGATCTTTTAGTTATCCTCTCCTGTGGAAGCAGCTCCTAGATTTACACCTGAGAGGCAGACACTCTGTCTACTTTTATGACCAAGCTTAAGACTTTCCTCTCTGATAAAGCTTAGTTAGACTGGCTTAGGTTGTCCTGAGCTATCTCTGTACTTATGCTGCTATAGGCTTCGGCAGCTGGAGGACATAATGACTTTCCCTCACTCTGCTAGATTCTTCTACTAATGCTTAGACTTTCTATCTCTTCATTCAGTGCTATCTGCTTTCAAAGAACAAATCAACCCACATCTTTATGAAGAATGATAGCATTTCATTTTATTTACTTTAAGACAAAAACAGGCTCTGTTTAACATGATGGTAGGTATGAGGATTAAAAGAACAAAGACGTACAAAATTAATTGATACTGTAGTAAAAGTTGGAGCACAGGCTGCTCCTAACACAGCAAATCTCTACTCCCTGATCAGAGCAGTGTTTAACCACAGAGCTTCTGAATCTCCTACACTAAACTATTCCATTTACATTTCCCATCACTGTACTTCAAGCAGATGTGATACATTTAACTTCAGGATCAGAGCTTCTCCAGCTCGAGGCTGCTGATGTTCAGTCAGCACAGCGACAGAGTGGCAACACTAATTGGGTCTGGAGCGAAGGGGCACCAGTTAATTACTGCCTGTTGGAAAAAAAGGGTAATGCACTTCCATGTCGCTGTCCTCCCTCCTTTTGTGTTCCCCTCTGGGCAAAAAAGCTTCTCCCCCACTCTGACGCCTACTCCATCTATCATAAGATAAGAAAAACATTATTCTAATAAGTGAGCTGCTGCTGTGAAGCAATGCCCTCCTCTCCTCAAGATTCACAAGTTGTTTTCCAAATGAGGATTTCATCCTAAAAAAGGGATCAGAAGAACGTTTGTAACCTAAGGACAACACATTTCCCCATTCTGAGACCTTGTAAAGACTAATTTACTTATTTTAAACCTGAGCAAGTATCTTCAAGAGAATAGTGTTCTGTTTCAACAGCTTCACTTTATGTTTCCTTGATCAGATACTGTACACGACTTACACGACTTTATTGCTTGAACATAAATGTTCTCTGCTACTCATTGCATTTACAAACATCTTTCACTCAAGGTTGACATCTACCTTATAGTGCTGCTTTTGAAAGTTCCCTTTCAAAGATTAAACTACTGTAAAATGTAAAAATCCAAGGCAACACACTGACTGGTATTGTAATAAAGTTAGTGCCTACTTATAGCCCTTCCAGGTGGTAACTGATCAGTTGGGTTTAGCAAATCCAACTCCAGATCCATTCAAACAATTTTCACATTAATCAGCCCTAATTGGTGGTTGGCAAAAAAAGTAAAGAAGACTCTAACTTAGCTGCTGATGCTACCAGTAAGGTGTTTAAAAAAGTCAAAGGCTGCACTTTTTTAGGAGGCAGCAGTATTTCCCCCAACAAGTCGACACGTCTACAGTTCATTCAAGCTGCGAGAGCTTGAATGAACAGGAAGGCTAAACAAAGGACAGCATAGCTGATTAGTTCTATCCTTTTCAGCTTCCAACCTCTATCTGTTATCGAACATGCTGAATTTGAAAACGTTGGCAGCCTTTTGGAGGGGTCAAAATTAAGGTTATGTTGTGTATTCCAGTGAAACACACATGGAGACTGTTGTTTTAGTTATGCAGGTAGCACTGATGGCTAACATTAGCTGCTGAAGTCAATAATCGTTTTAAAGTTGCTTTAAAGGTATCTTGACAGGAGTAAGACAATGATAACACATTAACCACTGAAGTTATGTACATGTAGAGTTAGGTCAATTCTATTTTCCAGTATTTGCACGTCTCCTTGCATTTTCCTCCTCATACGAGCTTGTTTAATTTTCCATCACAGTAACAAAAGTGTTAAGGAGGTTATGGTGTAATGTCCCTGGTATCTGTGTCTACTACAGTAAAGGTGTTATTGTGTAATTACACTTTAAATGCTGAGTACACTTTATATTCTGTGGTGATTTTATGGATGAGAAAAAAAAACGATTTAGTTTAATTTCTTATTGTCAAACCTAATGAAGTCTTAAGTTTCAACAAATCTTTGCTGCTGACTTTTCTCACTTTATTTCACACACCCAGCAGAGAAATGAACATGTGAACTGTGACGACTTTCATGTGTATAATTTTGTTGTTGTTTCTTGTGGTTTGTCTGCCTGTTTTCACAGTACAGCCATTTCCCTGTAAATATTCTTACTTATACTGTCTGATGCCAGAACTGACTGTCTGTCTGTGACAAGTTGAGATCCAGTCCATCATAAACCCAACACAGTGAAAGGGAAGCGCTGTGTGATGCTGCAGGTTTATTTTGAGAACTCTGAGGCAGAAGAGCCAGAGCTGTAGTGGATACAGATATAGACCTACAGCAACATGTTCTTGGTTGCCAAAGAGAAAAAAAGGAACTTACCTAGGCCATTTTCACAGTCTGTAAACTCCATGGAATGAACAGCTCTGTCAACTCCATATGGACCCATTAGAGTCCTGTTAAAGATAAAGGACAAGGGAGACAGAAAGGAAGACACAAAACAAATAACAGGTAAATACAATGAAATAAATATACAAGTTTAATTTAGTGCTTTCTTTAAGTGCATAGATGTGTAAACACAGAATAAGTTCCCCAGATCACCCAAAGAGGCTTTGTTGATGCTTTGCAAATAAGCATCAAACAACCTGAGTCCAGTTATTAAAGAAACAGTTTGTGTAAATGTGTGATTTAACTGTGTAAACAGCTAAATGTTGCCTTTTATACAAAATTCAGAATACTTTTTTTCATTAAAATATTTTTTTTGTTCTGTTTTTTTTGTTTTGTTTCACATGTACTGTCCTGTGTGTGTGTGTGTGTGTGTGATTGTGTCCAAATGTGCCAGGAGCAAGGCTTTTGGAACAGTGAGAAAGTTAAGACACCTCTCAACACTCAGTGCCCTGCATGGGGCTGCTGTGGCCTTCAGGAGCCAAATGTTCCTGGACTTTGCTGCTCTTGGGCACTGAGTGTTGAGCCTTGGCTCCTGAAGGCCCCAGCAGCCCCATGCAGAGAGACACCTGGCACCCCAAAAAAGAGGTAAGTTGGCAACGAAGCACAAGAGCAGTAGCCCCCAGGCTAAAGAGACACCAGGGAAATGCTCTGTATCTAACTCTTCCCCCACCTTTGACCCTGGTGTATTCATGTGTTAATGTGAAACGCCGGGATAAATGGGGTTTTGGAGACTCCACAGTTTGCTGAAAGTAGAGAACCCGCCCTCCCTAATGTAATAAAATTGATGTGCAGGATGGGGCCAAACAAAGCTGGTGGGTGCACTGTAAACTACATATGTGGAAAGAGTTCACCACTGAGTTTAAAATGCGATTAAAAAAATGTGTTTCTGACACATCATCTTTGCCCATCTTTGTGTTTTAGATGGGTCAATCTCATTTGTTCCTATTCATCTATATTTGTTCTGTGTATAATAGAACAAATATAATAACTGGGAAAAAACCTTTAAACTCTGTTAAGTATTCCATTTCTTTAGTATTTTATTATTCTACTTTTTCTTTTCGATACTTAGAATTGCAAGAAGATCTATTTGCCTTCATACCAAAATTTGTGATGTCACCAAATGGGCAGAATGAGACGTACATTGGAGCTGTGTACAAAGGTTGTGCTTCTCTGGTTCGTGCGCATGTCAATACACTGCCAGCGATATGATTCATTTTAGATAAATGTAGGGGGAAAAAAAGATACAACATAATATGATTCTCGCCTCTATTACAACACAGTCGGATTCACTTATTCTAAGATAAACACTGTGATACTGCCGTTTGATTCAATCTGACAAGACATACACTACCGGTCTAAAGTTTTAAAACCCCTTTCTCATTTAATGGTTTTCTTTATGTTTATGACTATTTACATTGTATGTAGATTCTCAATGAAGGGATCAAAACAGTGAATGAACACATATGTAATTATGTACCAAAAGAAAAATTGGAAAATAACTACAAATATTTTATCTTTTAGAATCCTTAAAGTACCTTAAAGTAGCCTTTGCTGTAATGAATGAAATATCTCTGGTCATCTGTCAATGAACCTCTGGGAAGTTCTATCAAGACTCTTTGGAAAACCATTTCAGATGACCACCTCATGAAGCTCTTGAAGAGGATGCCAAGAGACCAAAGCAGTCATCAGAGCAAAGGGTTGCTATTGTGTAAAAATCTTAAATATAAAAATGTTTAGTTATTTCACACTTTTTGTTCACTACATAATTCCATGTGTGTTCATTCACAGGTTTGTTGTCTCTGGTGAAAATCTACAATTTATATAGTCACGAAAATGAAGAGACCCATTAAGTGAGAAAAGCGTTCTAAAACTTTTGACCGGTAGTGTAATCAGTTGTATGTACCTAATTAATGACAGTAATAAAACAACAGTGTTTCACAACCATCACTTGTCTACCAACTCAAAAGCACTTATAGAAGTCAGGTTTTAAAACCTGACTTACAATAAACCAAAACCCAGAGGCTTAGAGCAAAATGATCAAACCTGTCAGGCTGCAGATTCAGCAGGAGTTCAGTAGTCAGCAGCAAAAATCATCAACAACATAAAGCTTACTGTCAAAAATATTTTTTTATAACTTCTGTTTTAAAGTTATTAAAAATTAAATGCAGATTCAGACTAGCACTTTTATCACTACTGAAAGTTAACTGTACAGACACTGAGGCAGCTCAGCTATGCTAAAAATGTAGTTCCAAGGCTCTTCTGAGACATGAAGCAGGTAATAAAACATATAATAAACATGGAAGAAGTATTGAAAGCCTGGTTCTCAGTAACACCATAAGGCTGGATATCTTTAAATAAGTTCATGGGATGTGTAACTGTCTTGAAATTAGCAGAGCTGTTATAAAAGAGGACAGGAAAATAGTTCTTGGCCAAGACAAGTTGGAAGTTGAGGCAGGTTCAGCTGCGTGCATTGTTATTGCTCTCGCCATCTTTACCTCAATGTACCTCGCTCAGGTTCCACCTACTTAGTGCGGTTAATTGTCGTCTGCTTTCAAACAAAGAGTGTTCTGTATGTCAGTAAAGGAATCAAATGTCTGCTTTCAAGTAAAGAGTAAGTGCCAGCAGGATAACCCCCAACATTAAATAATCGTGGAGGACCTTTTTCTAAATAAAGTGCAGATTTCCTCTCTATTTAATGGATCACTTTTTATTGATGCAGGGACTTGAAAATTGATGCAGCTAGCTTTGATGTCCAAAACAACATAATTTCACAGCTCTGCTACTGATGCATCTGCACCTTCATATGAATTTCCACATATCAATGCTCATGGCATGCTGGCAGGTCCTGATGATGACTGCAGCGTCGGAAAGTCAAAGAAACAATCTTTTTCTGATCCATGACCTGATAAAAGCGCTACTAACAAAACCTTCGAGTTGGGATAGTATTTCAGAGGGAATAAGACTGTATGTTAGGTATTATCAGTATCAGTGAGGTGTTTTAAAATAAAGTCAGAGGAAACAGACAACAGTCCAGCACACATATGTGTAGCAAAGCTTTACAAGTGGAACTCGTTATAAGAAAACATCAAAGCTGAACAAAGAAATAATGGAGGCCACTGTATGTTAGCAAGTACTTGATGCCCATAAATACAGAGAGCCGAGGGCTTCGTCAATCTGATAAACAAGCTGGACCAGAGATAGCACATTCCATCACTGAATTACTTTTCCCATGTTGCCTTTCCACAAATGTATGAAACATGTCCTGACAGTTAGATCCGAACTGAGCCCAAAGTTGCACTCAGTGGAAATATGGATCCCTATACTGTAGTTGATGATATGCAGCTTGCGAGGAGAAGAAGAAATATCATTCTTGTCCTATTAGTGTTGCTGTGCAGGTACAATGGGCACGCTTATGTCAGGCAGACTGCAATGCTGCATTGTCGCAGGAATGACAGCAAGAATATTAGGAATATTGTAAAAAAGCGAAATTTTGTCAGTAGTTCAAATCGTAATTTGTACTCTTATAAAGTACACACAGTGACATATTTATTCTCTTTTCGTGGTTGTGATGATTTTGATGATCATATTATGCAAGATGCTAATTATCTGAGATAAAGTTTTTTAACAACTGTATCCATAATGAATTAAGTCATATTTTAAATATTTCTATTGTGTGTAATGAATTTATAATAATTTATAATACTCCTCCCCAATAAATCCTTTTAAGATGCGCCTGTAAATGGACTGAACTTATATAGCGCTTTTCCAGTCATACAGACCACTCAAGCGTTTTACACTAGAGCCACATTCACCCAATTGCCAACCCGGGATGGCAGCTTCAAGGACTGTAGCCTCTATATGTGGGTCGCATGCTTAACCCCTACACCACCAGCGTTGCGCCCTGAACCTGGAAGGATCTTGATTTATAAAGTGGTTATTAAACCAGATACACCAATGATGACGAACACTAAAAATGCCTCTGTCTAAAGAAACACGTTCTTGATGATGACAACATATAATGAAATGTTAAGTGGCTTCACACTATACGTCTGAAGTATAATATGTTTCTTGGAACCAACTATAAAAAAGGTGGAGCAGAAATCACTTATTTAACAATTTCCCATGAGAATAAAGAAGTCAGCTCTGACCCAAAGAAAGATTCTGTATCTTTATCCGCTGCGTCTTCTCCTCTCTGAGAAGATTATTCTTACCCGGTTTAATCGGGTGGGCTGGTACCAAATTTGTGAACACAAGAAAGAGCCAAGATTTTCTCCTAATTCTTTCTTAAACTTTCTGTTTTGGCTGGGTTTAAAAATAGAATAATCTTTTCCATCCAGTTACAACATGTAGGAGGATTTCATTACGTAACATGAGTCCAACATTGAACACAGCCACAAGTCCAACATCAGAAACGTCTTAAAGCAGTTCAGAGTCCTTTATAAAGAACTTTAGATGTGAGAAGACATGGACAACATAATTTGATTTATGTTTGTTCAGAACAATTACTTTTCCACTAAGACTGAACAAAATAATGATTTTATTGCTAGTTTATACTGTCTTGGATATCTGCTTATCCAATAAGCCAATTTAAAGTTTCACAAGAAAAACTGTCACTGCAATGCTGTTTTTCCAACAGACTGACCAATGTGTATTTTTACATGTTGGTGCACCACACTGGTAGATTCAAGAAGCTTTAATCTGAATAGTGTTATCACACTTCAAAAGTCTAGTCAGTTTAATTTACCTTTCCTCCCATGGCTTGATTGTACTGGGCTGACCCATGTTAGAATGAACCAACACAGAACG
Organism: Girardinichthys multiradiatus; assembly: GCF_021462225.1. Lineage (NCBI taxonomy): Eukaryota > Metazoa > Chordata > Actinopteri > Cyprinodontiformes > Goodeidae > Girardinichthys > Girardinichthys multiradiatus. Next base: position 2,006,526 of record NC_061818.1, read on the forward strand.
GGGATTGGGACTGAAATTTGCAATTATTTTTTATATCTTTTTTTTAGTTTAAGAAACGTTATAATTAAACTTAAGGGTTGAGAAATTTATCACTGTAGAGGATGATTTTTTTTTAGACAAAAAGTGTGGGAGCAAAATGTTTATATATGTGTCTTATGTAATGCCAACAGAGTCCTATGCATAAGCTTGTACATAAGAGAGTAGCTTTTATCTTGATTCAATTAACTTTAACTAAAAACTAAAATAGGTTTAACTGATTTAACAGAAACGTCTGGCTAGTAGCTCTAAGACGGCAATAAAAGAGGTACATTTTCAGTAACTCGTAATGAACTTGGTCTAACTGAAAGTATAGCCTCACATCTGGCAAAGAAGAGCAGCGATTGGAGTAACTTCCTGTGAAAAATGACACCAGTAAAGCACGCATAGTTGACAATGGCTATTTTCCCACGTGAAACAAATCCACGCAGATCCCGTTTCAGCGACAGGCAGCATAGAAAGCGGAGTTAATAGTCAGCAAAATAATGACATCTATAAAGCACGCACTGCGTGTCCTCACCGTGTTTATTTTCCTCTGCACCCATATTTAGGTTCGGGTGTTCAGAAAAATAATCGGAGCAACAGCATTATTCCACTTTTACAGACAGAGTCTTTACTTGTTCAACAAGCGAACAGATCCTGAGCCCAACTTCAATCAAGCACCTGTCTCCAACTAACAAAGCGTCCCTCATTCCTCCAACAACAGAAACCCGAACACTTATCAGAGCAACACCTCCATCCCAAAGCGCTGGCTCTTACCTGCTAATGATAACAGCTCCCTTATACATGACCGAAAAGGTTGGCATCATTACATCAAGCTCGGTGGTTCGAGAGACGGACGGCCGGTCGGTAGCAGCTTCCTCAGCTCTCTGCCTCCAGCTACATGATGCGCGCTGTCTGCGCACAGCCAGCCAGCCTGTAATTCCACTAAGACTGACTGCCCGCTCAAAACATCTCCACCTTCTCCCACACGGTTTATCTCTTACATAACTAAAGTCACCGAAATATTCCAACAAAAAGGGGCACTGAGGCTTGAAGTGATTGTGCAGGCGGATTATCTCTTACAAATTTTCCACTCTATCAGTCAAATTCCTCACATTTATTGGTTGTTTGAAACTATGGTCTAAAATAAGTCTACACCAACAAATAAGCCCTAAATTCTATATCACAAAAATCAAAGTAATGAAATTGTTATGTTTATTAAACTTCAGCTGACAAACTCAAAATATTACTGGTTTCATTCATAACATTTATGGAGACAGGTTTGTACCGCGTTTCAGAGTCGAATGGCTAATGTAGGGAAGGAGAGGACTAGTTTTGTTTGTTTGTTTTAATGTGTCCTGTCCAGCAGGGTAGCCCTCCGAATTGTTGTCTGAGTGCCAAGAAGAAGCCCATTAGATTTACTTTCAGAAGTGGAGCATTACGTCTAACGCTACAATGCTCCGCTTGATATATATTAAAAATAATAATTATTAGACACTGCTTTGGAATTATATGAATTGCAGTGAACACGGAAACAGAAACAAAAAGGGAAAAAAGAAACAAGAAAGAGGTTGGGCAAAAAGGAAAAAGGGAGAGAAGGAGAAAAGAATAGAGGAGAGAAAGAAGGATAAAGAGGATACAAGATAACACCCTAGAAGACTGCTTCTATAACCTGCAGAAACGCATATATAACAACAGCTATGTTAGTGAAAAGCGCACGGTACTAATGAATGCACGATGTATTTAGTGGCAACTGCAGCTCAATATAGACCATCTGTGTATCTGTTAACACCTAAATCCAAACACCTAGTTTAATTGGTTTTCATTATTCTCCACTGTAACTGATGCCTTCCCCATTCCACGTCTCTGTGTTCCTCCCTGTACACCTGTCTACGTTCTGTCCTGTATGTTAACCTGTTCCTATCCTTAAAGCATTTATCTACTCACCATGCGGATACCATCTTCCTGTTTGCCCTTCGGTCCTGCTTCACCTCCACACACCCTGACATTGACAGGACCTTAGTTTTCCTATTCATCTGGCCAGTTCTGACTGCTTGTTAAAACTTAGATCACAGAGGGATGGTCTTAGATGCCTTTAAACACATTAATGCATAACTGCCTTGCTCTCCATTTAGAAACTATAAATTAATCTGGAGATGTTAAAGTGTATTCTCATTTGTCATTCAATGAACATCTGCGTTTTATTGCTGCCTGATTAAACTGATGCTAAATGTTACTTTTCATTACAGTTCTGTTCATTCAAAATGTTTCTGTTTTAAAGGGGTCCCCTCTAATTCTTTTGATTCATATAATCCCATAAAGAAAATCCATACCGCTAGGGTTTAGAGGCGAGAAAATACAGCAAACCATAGGTCATAAGACATGAACCCAAAGTAATAAAAATAAATATTTTTAGGATACATTTTTAGGATACATCTTGAAATAAATAATCTGAGCTGCAGACAAAAATATAATTAACTGTAATTTTGTTTCTTAATTGAAGATTATTCCTGCCACAGCCTAAACCAAACAGGGACCAAATTCTCCCAGAGTCAGTTGCATACCCAACCAATCACAGACTGAGAAACATGCACACCTATTGCAGTAAATATTTGTTACTGTAGTGCTGAACAGATATTTATATCCACTAAGGCATTATTGTCATTTTAAATAAGGTTCTTTAATTACACATTTACATAATTTTTTCACAGTGAATTAGGAATTAGGTGCACAAGTTTAAATTCACTGCAAATATTTCTCAAATTCACAACAGCTTCAAATTACACATTCAGGCTCAAATTTCATACAAGCAACCTGCCAACAGGTAGATCAACCCACCACTTGACATGAATATTGGATTTAAGTTTTTAGTTCATACACTTTCAATATATATTCAGTCTGACTTGCACTATATGTGCTCACATTCCTATGTGTCTCACTATTACAAGTGTTGATAGTAAACCTGCTGTAAAGCATCTCAGCAACCTTCTAAATTTACACATAGATCCTTGTTCTGCAACAACCATGAAACCCATTTTTGGGGGAGATAAGCTCAAGAAATACCAGTAGATATATTCAACCAAACTGATGGTAAAACAATTAAATGCATACCTGGCGAAGCCGAGAGGCCCTTTCAACCTTTGGAACATGTCACTGCTGTCTGTGAAAAAGCCTGGTCATCAGACACTGGCTGTCACCACTGTCTCTGTGCATTCCATGTAACACTGCATCACAGTTACCAAGTAGATATGAAGACTGCCAATTGATGAAGAGAAGAAGAGCTTATGGCAAAAGGATAATGCACCTAAATCCATAAGACACACAGACATGCGAAATATAGGCCTTCATAAAAGGGCCACTCAAATGCTCCAAATAGTAAGCACAGATTATGTTACAAGAATGCTTACGCATTTCCCATCTATCTGAATTGTGTTCCTTAAGTTATTTTGGTTTTCAGTCAGATATAGTTCTATAAATGTACCTTGGCTTCAGGGACATACAGCTGTTACACCTCCCCCAACCCTGCACACAATTTGTCAAATCTGCTTAGTGCATGCTTTTAAAGCTGCATATATTGTTGTTAGACAACAATTAGACTCAAAGCTCATATCACAACATGACAGTGTTTTTAAAATTGACAAACGCATGCAGGAGAAATGGAGAGCAATATCTATCAGGTTTCTGGCCTTAAAATCAACAAATATTAAAGTTAGGAGCTAATGCAACAAACTATAGGACATAGACGTTCTGTAGAGTTTAGCAGAATGGAAACGCTGGAGGTATTCCATTGTAAGGAGCATCAGAGATAAACAGCTTTTGCACTGTGTATTAATGTGAACCATTTTTAATCCTTTCTAAGCTTCTGATACAAAGTGAAACTGTCGCTTAGATCTTACTTTACAGGTTGAGGACATGGACCCACCCCAAAGTACTGTGATCTTCAGAGACACTAACATTCAGGTACATGCTTCCAGTAGTTGATCAAAGCAGTATTAGCAACATGCAAAGGTTGGTAGGTAAGCATATAACAATTTTTTTAACAGCATTGAGGCAGATGGCAATCCTGAATACTAACTGACTTTATCCATTCCCAAGCCAGTTAAGATGTGTGATTGGGATCATTGTTATAACACCCAGATGTGTTCAAGTTTCAACCATCTAGCAGTAAGTTGAGGTGAAGAGACATTTTGGAGGAAGTTCTCCTTCTTCCGTATTCCATTCACTTTGTCCAGTGCACCAGTAACAATGAAAAATAGACTTTTATTATGATGCTACCATCACCATGCTTGACAGTTGATACAGTGTACTTTAGTTTAAAGGCCTTCTCTGGACATGCTTCTTGTTGTCTTGCCCCCTTGTGGACAATTACTTCGTAAGTTCAACGAATCTTTCTGTAATTTAAATAAACTATTATTGTCTATTTGTTCAGCAGTTTTATTAAAACAATCATAAAAACATGTTTTGTAAACAGTTGCTATTAGCATAGATTTTTCTTACTGGGTCTTTATGACCGTTTACAGATGAAATAAAAAGCATTGATTTCTCTTAACAATAACACGAGTGTCATAGAAGAATGCCAGAACACACAGGGCTTTACAAGTGTTTGTGTTGGGGAATTTCTTCAGATCTAAATTTAGCTAAGCATTAGTAAGATGTGTTGGACAAACTTGTGATTTAAGGTCCTTCCTCACATCTTTTAGAAGGGATTTGCCTCTGATGGAGGTGGCAGATACCACAGCAGACCTTTAGATGCTTAATAAAGCCCACGCTTTTAGTGCATCAGGGCTGTTTGAAGCTGAAAAACTGCTGTGTAATATCAGGCGGTTGTGTTAAAAAGTTGTGGCTGATGTGTAATAAGGGATAAATTGAAGATCTCATGATGTAAAGCTAGAGTTCATCATAGTTGTCCAGTTGTTGGTATTACAAGAGTTTGGAGGGGGTCCAGCTCTTACTTAGCCAAGAGGTCTTGCACTGACTCCAATAACAGGCTTTGGGTACACAGATGTGAGTCAGACTTTACTTTAATAGTAACCATCCAAAACAGCAGACGTCCAGCTACTTTTCCTAGAGACTTTTTTTTTTTCAATTTTCATATGCCTACATAAAACTGGTTCAAAGGGTTGCATTGTAGGGGGTGATCCCTTTTGCCATTTTGTGTTCTCAAATTTAAAAAGATTTACTATTCTTGAAAAGCTGAAAAAAAATCATAACTTTTTAAATATGTTCAGGCAAAGCTATTCATTTGATAAAAAAAAAACAAAAAACAATGCAAAGACAAACCGCCCATCTGACTTTGCTGTTCAGACTCAATCCCAGGGAGGGCAGTAACACACTGCCATTAGCTACTGACTCCTACATCCATGCATTGCCACACATATGAAACCTGTAAAACTCTGTACAGTAAGTCATTTAGGTTCTGCAGGTTCTAATTAAGAGCGGTTAGAAAGTTACTGTCAAAACCATTAGTACGGTTGGTACCTTTGATATGTTCTATTAGCAATGTACTTCAGGCATTTACCAATAGATGATGGTCAGCAGACACATAGGATGCCTCATAGATGAATTACACAGCATTATCAGCACTCCACAAAGTTGATGAGTGTCACAGAGTGGGTTTCCAGCATACAGTAGTCACCATGAACCAATGTCTTGAATGAGTGGGTATGTGACAGCACCAACACACATTATGTTATAATACAACCACAGCCTCATACAAAGCTCAGATGTGACCCCTATCAAACTGTGTCGTACGCTTGAGTCTATAACTATGGTCTCTTCAATGCATTATCATTTTAACTGACTGTCGATGGCTCTGTAATCTGCTATAAGGCATCATTCCACTCATTCCACGCACTTACATCATATTCTTATTCTAGATGTACCAGCTCCTTGCACATCGAATCATTTGCATACCCATAGCAGATCTGCATGAGGGCCAAATTACATCCAAATCAAATAATTACTTTAGTGTGCCTAACTGTTTATCTGTGATTGCATGACCTGCAGTTTATATTTATGGGGACAGATTTCAGTCATTTGTATTCTTAATATTTTGTCCCTAAATATCTGAAATGTTTCACTGACTAACACATCTGCCATTTTGATTGCTTATGCCTGATCAGCTGTCTGGTATTTATAGAAGCAGTCTAGTTATCCATTTCAACTCAGCAACTCCCAACACCAACAGCGCTTCACCACGATATGATTCTTGACTACAGCAGAATCTCCCTTATTTTCTTCCTTCACCCATCAGAATACCACCAACTGTGAGTTTTAGACAGAAATGAAACAAGTTTTTGTATAGGAATCAAAAATAAAAACATTTAGCAGTAATTTAATCCTAGTTCAATAAAATAACTTGAAGTAGACCTGCAGCTGGGAAAGATCAAGTTTTGAAGTGTATACTGCCATCTTGTGCATAATTGGCACAGTCGCATTTAGTATTTGGGGAAATCTGATTGTTTGCCGCCATTTGTGTCATCAGCTGTTTTGTGTGGTTGGTTACAGAGGGAGAAACCTGAACCTGAGCTTGCTGCTCTCCAGGTGGAAAAAAGATCACACTCCGTGTAAAGATAGTCTGAGTTTTGTGTTTTTGAGAAAAACTGGAGTCTGTTTTCTTTTCACCATGATGTGACTCACCATCTCTAGACCTTAAGCCCTACACCCATTTCCTTTCCTTCCATATTCATGTGTCAGTTGTTTGGATGTTTTTCAGTGTTTGGGCTAATCCACCTAAAAAGCTGTTCATTGAGCATTTGATTTGGGTGACTTGTATTTTCTTTGATCAGTTGCAGGATTACATAACATATGAAATCCTGCATTTTTATCTAATACCTAGAGAGGCTTAGCAGCTCTTCAAAGCATGTTTGGAGGATGCTTTCAAAAATCGCAGCCTGCTTTGAACCTCTATCAAAATGCAGAAGGATGAAGGTTATTGGCATATATTTGCAACGTGACTGCTTAGATCAGACTGTATTTTTTTTTTTTGTTTAGCTTATGTTCTTAAGGGACCTTAGCTGCACAATGTTTTTCCTTTTCATCTGGAGGATGAAAGATATTTCTGTACTGGATGTGAAGGGATGTAACAACTGAAACCTGACAGCTCCAAATTTAAGAACAGCGCTATTTATTGGTATCACAAATACTGTTTATGCCTCTCTGCTCAAACTGTACTTACAAAATGGCTGTTAAGCCTGTTGCATAAATAAAGCTGAAAATGTTAATGGTTAGTCACATCAAATGCACTTTTTTTTGGAAAAACTAAGAAAAAATAAATTTCTTTAACTATGCCTAAATTTCATTTTGAAAACGCAACATTTTTTTTTCTTCCCCCCCCCCCCCCAATAGTCCCTGAATCAGTTTTGCATAAAAAAAACTAATGATATCAATATCACGACCAGAGACAGAATCCAAATTTAGCCAAACACAAAGTGATAAGTTAAAAGGCTTATTCAGAAACTCAGGATCAGAGAGCAGGAGAACAGCAGTTAGCTTCCAGGAACCACTGAGAACAAAGAGACTAGTTAATGGCTGAATAAAACTCAGGATTTGCAAGGAGTTAGATAAAGCCACTAACCTTCTCAGTCTGGGGATGAGACACAGAATCCAGGAGGAAGTGATCCAGACAGTTAATGAGGAAGCGTCCAACAAACTGATTGCCGACTGATTCAAATCCTCTGAGGAATCAGCTGAAGCTGTGACAGAAACACAGAGCTGCAATTGTCCTCTTGACAATAATTCCAGGCGGACTAGAGAGCCAGGTGGGCTCAGGCTGAATAAACCAGAGGTTAGGCTGAGGCGTAAATCCAGGCGTAAATCCAGGGACAGAAACAGGGTCGAATTCCAGAAATCCAATCCGTCAGACAAGGAGCAGGCAGGTAGGCAAAATCCGTGAGGCAAGGTCAGAGAACATGATCAGTCAGGAAGGAACGCTGGATAACTATTCACAAATGTTTTTGAAAATCTGGCACCGTCTGCCTGTCAGATGGTTGTATATAACTGCAGCTCCACAGGTGTGTGTCATGACGGTGATTGCGCTGCAGCAGACAGGTGAAGCAGATGAGTTGATTGCATGAGTGAGAGCAGAGCAGGCAGACGGGCCAGAATCATAACAAGCAAATGATACATATGGATTAGTTAATGTCATTTTATAAATGTAATTTTATAATACTGTAAGGAATTAATCTAAGTCTAAATGTTTTGTTAAAACCTTTATAACAAAATGTGATTTAAAGTTCTCCATCCATAATTCTTCATTTGTCTTTAATAATTTTGCAGATCCCGGAACTGAAATTTTTAATTTCTCCCTCAGTCAAACCTCTGTCCCCACTAGTGACAAACAAATCTGTTGTGTCCTGCCTATGTGAATACCACCCTGTCATACTGATTTCCATAATAATGAAGAATTTTGAACAACTTCTCAAATCACACATTACAGCCAGCCTCCCTGCATTGTTAAATCAGAACCAGTTTGACTAAAAAGCCCAACCCCTCATTGCATCCAGCATCCACCAATCACCACAAAATATTCACTCATTTGCCTTTGCCAAAATCTTGCATGCTGAGTAGAGAGAGCTGTTTAAACAGTGTAGTTCAGGATAGGGTAACTGTGTCTCAGTGGGAAAAGTAGTCCAAATGCTGTAGGTTTAATTCCAGCTTCCGCCTGTCACATGTCGATGTGCCCCTAGGCAAGGCACTTAACCCCAAGTTGCCTACAGGTCTGCGTAACGGTGTATGCATGTGAATGCGACTGGGTGAATGTGGCTCTAGTGCATTGAGTGGTCAAAATAACTTGAAAGATCCTATATAAATTCAGCCCATTTCACTGTGTTTTGCTTATAATTACTCATAACAAAGCCAGAATGTTGCATCTTGAACCATTAAATACAGTTGAGTACAGCAGAGTCAGCTTTAAATTCAAATTCATTTACAAACAGTTCAACAATTCAATCACATTATAGAACAATACAGCCAGAATCAGGAAATTGTATCAGATCTTTACTTTGATGATATCTGCAACTATGAGCAGACACAGGGATAATAAACTTATCTGAATAAAAAAAACAAAAAAACATTCTAGTTTAAAACCTTGTTTGTAGTCCAAATAACCAATTAGATCCAAATGGATTATGACTAAATGTAGCTGATTATCATCATTTTTCAAATGGAAATTTCCACTATGTAGTCAAAACAAAGTTCTGAAAAGTATATAAAGAGAACTGGCCCCAGCACTGAGCCTTGTGGTGATCTTTAACTAAATAATATATTCTAAGCCAATTTAGTGCTGTTCCCTCTCTATAAAATGTTGAAGTCTGCATCAAATGCAAGCATTCAGGTAGATACTGATATGACCTATTCTGAAGCTTGAAAAACTGACCCTCCCACGACAAATATGTAACATCAATCCTTTAAATGCACATTGTATTGCTTATTAAATGTATTGCAATAGTCTTTGACTATTTTATTTTCATGTGTACAGGCCACAAAGTATCACACTAACAAAAACCAAAAATAACTTCCCATCATGGAGGAACAGTGTGCCATTGTATTTTACAGATTTCTTTCTACAAGGACATGACCGTCTCTGCACTAATTTGACATATTGTCAGTAAACAGTTTTAGAAATGATCATACTACTTCCATTAGTTTCGCTCTGAGACATAACCTTTTGTTCCTCACTGTCTGACATTAAATCAGATAAAATTTTTCTTGCTTTAGCTCAGATAGGATTATCAGCAATATTTCTATTTACTAAGTGCCAGAAGAATGACTATATCCATATCCATAGGACTAAGACGTTTTTGGAAATTTTACATACCCTCCCACATCAATGGCACAAGGTAATTGGACTGATTTTACATAGGCCTCATATGTATTCATCCACTAATGCATCTATTGGTAGGCAACTTGGGGTTAACTGAAGTTTTCAACTAACCTTGCCAAGATAGAAAGTTATGCCAGTTAAAGGCATTTACCAGGAAGTTCAGGATAAAGATTTGTGGATCCAAGCTGCTAAGCATTTCAAATGGGATATTTTTCAAAACTATACCAATCATAAGAGTTTAATGTCATCTACAGCTCTTAGTTTATGTATACTTTAACTGTTATACATTTGAAATTACTATAAATTCATTAAAAATAATATTTTAGGGTCTCAGATGATTGATGTTCTGAAGCATAAATAAAAACCCTGACAAGCAGAGATCCTTAATTGATTTTTAGGAAACAGAGCCCTTCTTCTGTATGTGGTTTATACTAATTTTGGGCCCCAAAGTCATAAAACACAGAAATCTGTTCCTTTACAATTTGAAACAGTTACACGTTTCTGTGGACTTTAGATGGAATTTATATCAGTATGATGTGTGATCATCAATTTTGGTTGAATGTTTCTTATTTTCATGACAGCAGCCTCATTCCCACACACAGTCCACACTCCTGCAGTGGGAGAAATTACTGCTCAGGGTCTGAAGACGTAATTGCCCAAATTTGCTTTCCACAGTGTTAACACTGTCAAAATGTCCATTTCATTTTTCTTAAGACATTTAACCAACTTGGTGGTATGCTTAGGGTCTTGTCCATTTTGTCACAATCAGAATCAGAAACAGCTTTATTGGTGGACTAGGGAGTGGTGTGGGGGACTGCATGGTGTGGGGGTGAGGGGAATGTGTCCTCTTATTGGATGTAGGGTAACTGGCATCTGGATCGGCTGAACGGCGATGGTAGAGCCGAGCATGATAATGTTTCTACCTCGGCTATCATTTCAGTGGCACTGATGTGGTGTGTCTGTGTGGTTGCGGGGGCGGGACACCGGCCCCAAGTGTTTGCCGCTGGCCGGGTCCCTCTAGCCGGGGCCCTCTTGCCGGTGGAGTTTGTCCCGTCTTGGTGTGAGGTCGGGGGCTCCGTTGTGAGCTTGGTGCTCGAAAGTGTCTGCCCTGTTGGGCCTGTGGGCGGGGGCAGGGGCGGTGTTGCGCGGGGCCCTTGCCTTGCTGTCGCGGCACGCTGTGTGGTGGGGACAGGACACAGCAGGGGTGCTTGGAGCGGGGCCGTTTGTGGAGCTTGCGCTGTGTAGGTGTTGCTTCGTCGGCTTTTTGGGGATGAAGCTCTCCTGCGGGAGTGTCCCCATGTGCTGTGGGGGGGTGTGATTCATGGCGTTCGGGTTCGGGGGCATGTGTTCAGTATCTGTGTCCTGGTTGGGGGTGGCCCAGTGAGGAGATTCATGTCGGGTTCGTTGGGGGTGGAGGGCTCATGGGGTTGGGATCGGAATTCACTGGGGGTTGGGACTATTTTATTCTATGGCGGCTCTGGTTGGCAGGCTTGTTTGGACCATGTAGACCCCTCTTTTGTACATGGCCCCCTCCCCTGATGAGGATGGGCGTGGTTGGGGACTGGGGTTGGGGCAAGGCGGGGTCCGGGCCGCGGTCGCTCAAGTTCAGGCACGAGCCCGGGCTAACCCATACAAGGTTCAGGTGCTGGGGCGGTCTGCCTGTCTCCACCCCCCAGGACCACCTCCTGGGTCCGGGGGCTGGTTGTCCTTATGGACCCCTGGCTGGGCTCGGTCGGGCCTCTGCTTGGGGAGTGATATATCCCGGGGTCTCGGGTCCTGGGTCCATGGCTGGATCTGCTCGGGCGTAGACGGTGGCCAGCAGGGCCTGTGGGCGCTGGGTGGTTCGCCTGGGATTCTCCCCTGCTCCTCTCTGGGGGGGTTACAGTAGTCCCGGCGGTGGTTCTCCTGGGGTTCCTGTGCTCTGCGTGGCCATTGGATGTCTGTGGCTCGGATCTCCTCCGTATCTGTCCCCTGTCCAGGGGGGCGGGTCTGTGGCTCCTCATAATCACTATTGCATATTTTTATGGAGAAACCTTGTATGCACATGCGCGCTCACACTCAGACCTACAGGTGTTTAGATTCAGGTGTTAACAGATACACAAATGTTCTATATTGAGCCGCATTTACCACTAAATACATCTTGCATTCATAAGTACCGTGCAACTTTCGGTTAAAAAGCTGGTAATACGAACGTTTCTGCAGGTGTAGAAGCAAGCAGGGTGTTATCTTGTATTCTCTTCATCCTTATTTCTTTTCTCCATTCTATTCTCTGTCGGTGTCTGGGAGTTTTCATGTATTGTTTCCTGCCTGCTGCTAACACTTACTCACCACTAGATTCTGCCAAGATCCTCTGGTGTTGAGGGTAGCAGGTGTTCCTCATTCTCATCAGCCTGAAGGAGTATAAGAAGGTGGAGCTGTCAGCACTCCAGTGCCTGAGTGTTAGCCTTTTGGGTAACGTCATCAGTCCAAGCTCTATGTTCTGTGTTCTTGCCAAAGTTCATAGTTATTTACCTCTTTGTGTGCTCCTTTCTAGGTGACTTTCAGGTCCAAGCCTCAAAGCTCCTGCAACCTTCAGCCCTGGCTCAAAGTCTCAGCTTTAGATCCTGCCTTAGTCAGAGCTTCCAAACCTTCAAGAAACCTACCTGGCTCAAGTACTAGCTGACAGCTCAAGCCTTCTTCCTTCAGTAAGCGAACCCTACTCACCCTCCTACCATTACCTTCACTTACAGCTTCCGGAAATCTCACCAGGTAACAATACATAAAAATCAAACTGTCAAGAACTCATCTGAACTTTCTCCTGAGAACTCACCACCTCCTTGGACTGACTTGCAGACTCAGCAGCTCCAATAAGCGTTCTCCCAGGCTCCACATCATTCTCCCTCGTCCAAACTCAACTACATCTCCAGTAAGCAAAACTAAAGTCATTCTACTATTGTTTCCCATCCATTCTTCTGAGTAATGTACCCCTTCATCACTCCCGTACAGTTTGGTGTTTCCAGTCCCGGTTTCATTATTTACCTCTGTAAAAATAAACCTTTTAAACTTTTCTCCTGTCTCCTGAGTGTCTCTCTGCATGTGGGTCAAAACCATTAAGAAAACAATGACATTCTCCTTTTCTCTCTTTTTACTTGTTGCCCCCCTTTCTCTCTTTCTTGCTTCTGTTTTAACTTTCCATTTCTGTCTCCATGTACATAACAATTGAAATAATCCCAAAGCAGTTTCTAATAAAGTTTATTTTTATGAATATCAAGCAGAGCTTTAAAGCATTAGCTATAATGCTCCACTTGTGAAAGTAAGTGCTACTCTGCCGTACAGGACACAAAAAACAAGAAACAGCTTTATTGGCCAGGCTTGTGTGCACAAAAAATTACTCTAGGTGAGGATTACATGTCTTGTGCAACATCAGTGCACCAGCCTTCGTTTTATATAAAAGCAGATACTACTTCCAGTATATGGAAGCCCGGACACAGAAGTGCACTGTCTGGGATGTATTCACCAAGCCAGGTTTCAGTGAAGTGTCTTCAGCAGAACCCAGAGAGTTGCTGCGCTTTCAATCACGATCTCAGAAAATCAAGCATGTGTCCATTTGCATCCAAACTTGAACTTTCTAGCTGTTGTCTTGAGATGTTTCTGTAATATTTCTCCTTAATGTTGTTTTGGTATGATGCTATATCTTTTTTGGTAAAGTCCTTCATTCAGTATGATAGTCACACACCACGATGCTGCCATCCCCGTACTTCCCAGTTTGGATGGTGTTCTCAGGGTTACAAGCCTTCCCCTTTTTCCTCCAAATGAAACAATGTTCATTATGGCCAAATACCTCAGTTTTAGTTTGATCAAACCACATGAAATTTGGTCTGATGAAACTACAGTTGGGGTTGATTTACATGTCAGACCAACACACAATCATCTCAGAACTTGCCTACTTTCTGAACCATATAATGGCTGGACATTTCCATTCATGTGCATAAAACAGTTTAAAGATGGAACCGGTTTAAAAATCTGGAAACCTAATCCAAGAATGAACCTGTTATGATTCTGGCACGTCTGTTCTACCCTGTCTCCCTGGCTGCAATCAGCAGATTAGATGCACCTGGTGGCTGCTGCAGTGCAGTGCAATCTGTGGCATGCCATACACCTGTGTCTTCCCTGATATATACCGACTCTGACAAGCAGACTGCGCCAGTTTTTGAAAGCCATCGTGTTAGTAGATATCCAGCGTTCCTTCCTGTCTGATCATTGTTCTTGACCTTGCCTTGCCTTTTGGATTTATGCCTCTGCCTGCTCCCTGTCGGACTATTTGGATTTTGGTTGTCGACCATGTTTCCTGCATCTGGTTTATGCCTCTGCTTGTCCCTTGCCTGACGCCTCTTGTTCCGATCGTTGACCCTGTTTCTGTCCTTGGATTATTGAGCCAGCCTAGCTCTCGGATTATTCAGCCTGGAGTCACTTCTTACCTGTGCTGTGGAGATCACCGCCTGCCGCCCACTGAGGTTTCCCTTCTGGGTTTCAAGTTCCACTCAAGACAAAAGCAGTGATTCCTGGAAGCTGTGAGGAGTGTTACCTGTGTGACATTTTCCTGTGGCTGAATAAACCTTTTAAACTTTCAGTACTGTGTCTGGCTGAATCTTGGGTCCGCCTTTTTCTGATTCATAATAGAACCAGACTTTTCTCTTCCTGATATGGTCAATTGGCTGTTTTTTTGTGCCTGCATTTAACTGAAATGTGCTTGTGGGCTTTTGTCTCTCCAGATATGGGTCTCCGTTGCATTGTCCCGTGAGACACGCTGGAAATGGCAATGAAACTTTATTTCCTGTGGGTTCTACAATACCGGGTGAGCAGCGATGTCTGTTCAGCTGCGCATGTTCAACTGTGCAACCAAAATGGATGACTCCAACATCCCCCTTGGGTTCAAAGGATGTGATTAATCGCAGTCTTTGAAGCTACCAGGTCCATCCATCATAGGGACTGAAACTCAATGATCCATGATCCGTGAAGGAGCAAAAATAAAAAACAAAAATACTGTCCCTGTGTTCCTCTTGCCAGGAACGGGAGTTCACAGTTCAGTTTGCCTCTTGAAGGCCTATGACTGGGCAGGACAAGGTTAGCCTGGGCAGGACTAAACTCTGATTAACTCATACCTGTCTATGTCGTTCATTGAGGAAATACAAAAACAATCTATTCACATCATCATCACATTCCTTTGGTTATCAGCTTTGGTAACCTTGAGACTATGGAAGCAAATCGTTACCATATTTCAAATGAAAAAGCATTTTCAGAAATGCTTTTTCATTTTAAGAATGTGGCTGCATTATTTGACCCATAAATAAAATTAGTAATCAATTTGCATTTGCATTTTCTTCTTCACGACTGCACATTTTATGCCATAATCAAAAAGAAAACAAAGCAGACATTGCTTTTTCGTTTTCGTGGTCTGCCCGCAAAGTACTGCCCAGAATTCGAAAACAAAAAAGCATTCCGAGCGGCGGGTGCAACAGAGTGACATCAGCAGCTGCTCTTCCTCAGCTCCCTGCTGACCGAGCTACCCATCTTGTTCGGTAGGGGGCGCTGTGCACATATGCATTGCATTACATTGCAAATTGATTGAATTGCAGCAGGGCCGAGCTCAATTTGTGGCAGTTGCAGGCAGAACTGGCAGTTCCGGTGGCAGACTGTGGCATCCTCATGGCACCCTTATGGCCTGGGACATCCAGCGTGTTTTTAAGCATTTATTTATAATTTTCTGTGAGTGACAATTCAGAATAGCCGCTCGTGCTCTATAATAAACCGGCTGTTTGTGCAATACATCTTTGTCATCCTTTCAACACGCCACACATACACATGGTGCTACTTATTTTCCATGTCAAGTAAATACAATCACCTTATGTTATGGGTCTAAAGTTATTTATTAAATAATAATCAATAATGAAATCATTATTTAAATGTAACAGGCTATAACAACAATGACATCCCGTTTGCCGATAATCAGCATTGGCATCACTTCCGGTGGCAGCTCCACAGACACTATTAACAATAATGACAACCCATTTGCCAATAATCAGCATCAGCTTCCACAACAACAGCAGCAACCGCATTGGCAAGCTTTTACCATCTGGCACCATCTGGCATCCTCAGGTTGTGGCGGGACTGCCACAACCTGCCACTGGAACTACCAGTCATTATTGTTATAGCCTGTTACCTTTACATAATGATTTCATTATTGATTATTATTTAATAAACAGCTTTAGACCCATAACATAAGATAATTGTATTTACTTGACATGGAAAATAAATAGCACTACTGACCACAAGATGGCACTAATGCAATTCACTCAATGGCCACCAGAGAGTTACAGCTGTAGTTACACCAACAGGCACCAGAGGCAGATAGTAGGCCTCCTACTGTGCCAAGAATTTTTGGTTACTATGGTAACAAGCTGACTGCTACAGCTCTAAGCCAGCAGGGCTTGCATTGACAAGCTGGCAATTTACGTTGAATTTTACCATAAACTATACAAAACGTCCACCTTGCGTCCACAAAAGCACTTTATAAGATTATTATTACTATTAGGAGTATATTATTACTTCTCTGCAGTAGAATTGAACCAATATTAGTCCAGTTACATCCTCTAGTTTACAAGCACTCCTACAAAAATTTCACCAAATCTCACAGCTTCCAGGGTATCACAATTGTGTTACTTCGTGCAATAGTGATATCTGTCATTTCAAGGCCCGTCTTAGGGAACAGCAAATATGTAAGGATTATGATTATTGATTAATTAATATTTATCAAGAATTATAATTTAAAATCATAATTTGAAAAAAAATTAATTCCTTAACCAAAAATCATTACTTAGGAATAGAAATCAGAGATGTCCTCTGGTGTTGTGATTATGGGCTCAAAGCTCTTTAATAATTACAATTAGCTATTCATCATTAATAATTGATAAATTATTAACCAAAACCACAAAATGTCACTGTTTATTCAACTGCTTCAGGTGAGGGAACTTCGACCTTGTTTTGACAGATAAATCACTCTGCATGAAATAAACACAAATGCTTCTCTTAATTATATATATGAAGATTTATTAAAGCCAAATAATTCTGATATACCATTATTCTGGTCCAAAAACCTTCACCTAACTGGCAAGCGCTATTCTACACAAAGGGAATGAAATGACTTCCTAACAGTTATAATATAAGAAAAATATATGCGCATTTAGTGTCTATGAAGATCAAACCAGCAGTTTTATGGACAAAATGTGTAATTTGGGTTAAATGGAAAGAGAAGCCGCACCCCTTTAGCCTCTAGCAGCTGATTGCCCCAAATCTCAAACATAGAGTCATAAAACTCTGATGCGAGAACTCAGTGGAAAAACTCCAGTAAAAAAACTGGAACAAAGAAGTATTCAGGGGAGGCCCAGACCACAGTTGCTTTGAATGAAAAACTTGAAGTCCAATTTCTAACTCCTGGCTGATTTGGGATCAGCCGGACAAAACATGAACATGCATGATTCAGCAGCGCTTGCACAGCAAAGTAAAACACAGCTCAGCATAAAACAGTCAACTGAATCAACAAGGAGGAAACTCATCTCTGTGGAAATAAAACCTCTGTGGGTTTTTACCGGCGCCGGGTGTTGGCGTGGTCTTCGATTGGTATATGAATCTTCTGACCTTCTTGTATCAGACAGATTTCGAGCTTTCAAGCTCTTCAGGGAATGGCCTTGTGGAGCAAAAGTTCGCCTGCGAGCTTTTGTCTCTCCAGATATGCACCTCCGTTGGATCGTCCCTTTAGACACGCTGGAAATGGCATTGAAACTTTATTTCCTGCGGGGTTTACAATCCCTGGTGATGTAAGAGCAGATGTCTGTTGAGCTGCACATGTTCAACTGTGCGACCAAAATGGATGACTCTAACACCGTCCAACATCATTCAATGAGCTCACAAATGTGCTTCTGGAAGAATAGTCAAAAATTCCCATGAACACGCTCCTAAACCTTCTGGACAGCATTCCCAGAAGAGTTGAAGCTGTTATAGTTGCAAAGGGTGGACCACCGTCGTATTGAACCCTATGGATTGAGAATTAGAATTCCCTTAAGTTTATATGCGGGTCAAGGCAGATTAGCAAATACCATGGCAACATAGTGTATATATCCAACACTGCTTCATCAGCAACCTCTGTTTGCCTGAAAAAGCATGATGTGCAGTGTTGAAAGATTCATAACTTGAAGTAAATATTTGCATCAATATTACCTTAAAAGCATTATAAGACCAAATCCTTCAATGCAACAAAGTGCTCTGACTGCTAATGTACTTTGTTTTATAATCTACAACATCTCAAAAGATTTAAAAATGTTCTAGTTTTCTCTTAGTGGCAAAAGAAACATGATAATTGACACACAGTCCACACAAATATGTATTCAACACATTGTCTTTACACACAGAGATTTCCTCCATTTTCCTTTATTTGGCAGCCATGCCAACAACCATTTGCCTCCAAACTTTAATCACTAAATCTGCATAGTGTGTCATTATCAGATTAGGGGATTATCCAGTCCACATTGTGAAATCAAACAGACTCAGACCCAATCAGGGAGTGACACACATGCACTCGTGCTTCTGCACACAAAAAGTTTTAAATCTTGTTTTTGTATGTGTGTGTAACAGAATTGAGAGAAACACAAAGAAAAAGAAAAAAATAATGCTGATCCATGCCTGTCCAAGAGTATCTGCAAGGCTGCCCTCTATAGTAAAAAAACGCTTTGCTCACCATCATGCATTTTATTCAGCAGCAGCTTGGTGTTGCTTTCTTTTCCTTTGTGCAAACCAGAGATTACAATAGATTTTACTGCAGCTTTGTTTCCAAACACCAAAATAACCCGATGATAAAATATAGCTAAGTCAATGCAAACATCTAGTAGCAACAGAGAGATATGTTTTTTGTTTTGTTTTTTTCTGTCAGCACTAATAACAAACTGACACAACTGAAAGTAAAAGTGTTGTTTTGTAGCTTACTCCAAAACAGCACAGGTCATTTTGTATAACAGAGATACAGTGGAAACTGCAAAAAGCTGAAAAACGGAACAAAAGAAATACTAAATTCCAAATTTAGTTATAAAAAATTGTCATTTGATGCAATAAATGCATCATAGATAAGTAAATCTGTAGTATGTACAGAGCCTCAAAAAAGCCCATAAAATGGTTTCACATGTTGTATTTAAATAGTTTTTAAATTTTATGTGATGGACCAACACAAAGTAGGACAATATCAGAAGATTCGGAAGTTAAAGGAAAATAACAGTCAGTCAGTCATTTTCTACCGCTTATTCCATAGCGGGTCACGGGGGAGCTGGTGCCTATCTCCAGCAGTCTATGGACGAGAGGCAGGGTACACCCTGGACAGGTTGCCAGTCCATCACAGGGCAACACACAAACAACCATGCACAGGTCGCCAATCCATCACAGGGAAACACACAAACAACCATGCACACACTCATTCATACACCTAAGGGCAATTTAGAGTGACCAATTAACCTAACAGGCATGTCTTTGGACTGTGGGAGGAAGCCGGAGTATCCGGTGAGAACCCACGCATGCACGGGGAGAACATGCAAACTCCATGCAGAAAGACCCCTGGCCGGGAATTGAACCCAGGACCTTCTTGCTGCAAGGCAACAGTGCTACCAACTGCGCCACCGTGCAGCCCGGAAAATAACATACAGTTTCCAAAATTGTTTTTACAAATAAAACTCTGCAAATGTTGGTGTTCATTTGTAGTTTGCACCCTTTACCAACTGCCTTCATAAGTCACACATTTAGTAAACAGGTTAAATCTGTGTGTGATTTAAGATGAGTCTAACTACAGTTGTTCTGTTTCTGGCCCCAGAGATTGGTTAGAGAACAACATCATGAAGATCAAGGAACACAGCAGACAGACCAGGGAGAAGGTTTTGGAGAAGTTTAAAGCAGAGTTAGGTTCTAAAACAGTTTCCTTATACATCTGGTTCCTCTCTGTTTATGTTCTTTTGGCAGGCTCGTTGTTTACTTTCAGTTCACTTTGATGTTTTTCTGATACCTGCACCCCCTGCTCATCAGTGTTAACTAGTCACTCTCCCGCAGTTACCCTCAGTCTCTCTCCCACCAGCTGATCCTGATTCCCCTCTGATTAACTCACTGTGTTCATTGGTCCATTTTCCACTCTCCCTCCGTACATATACTCCCTTGTTGTCATTGTTCTCCACTGGTTCCTCTTGAAATCTACCCTGCACACCACCCTGAAATTTCACCGCTCCATATCCTTAGACTTGCCTGTGTTTTCTAAGTCCTGCCTGCAATTGTAAGTTTACCATTCATCTACTCAACATGTTGTTTCCTGGCTCTTGTCTGCTCTTTGGCCCTGCCAAAAACTCACCTACTATGACACCGACTGGTTAAAAAATTGCCTGGCCTTCATGGAAGAAAGGCAAGATGTAAACCACTGTTGAAGGAAAAAAAAGGAGGCGTGCCTCTTAAAGCCATTTAGGGAACACAGCAATGCAGAAGATGGTACTCTGCTCAAATAAGACCTAAACCTTGGCTCGGATGCAGAACACTATGAGCACATCACACTTAACACAGCTCTGTTAAGTTGAAATATGGTTGTAGCAGCATCATGCTTTTCTTCAGCAGGAACAGGAAAGCTGGTCAGAGATAATGAGAAAGTGGATGGAGGTAATCCAGGACAATCCTGGAGGAAAACCTGATAGAGGCTGTAGAAGACTTGAGACTATGGTGGAGGCCTAAATCCAACTGAAGCTTTGTGGCAAAACTTGGTAAACAGATGATCTTTATCCAACCTGACTGAATCTGAATTATCAATCTGTAAAACCACAACACTGACAGAGACACTGCCCAAAAGCCTTGCAGCTGTACTTGCTGTGAGAGATGGTTCTAGAAAGTATTGACTAAGAACGCTGAATAATAACCCCTCCCACATGTTTCATTTTAAGTTTTTTTTTTATGTGGAAAACCATGTAGCTTTTTCCTTCCTCTCTCAAGTTCAAACTACTTGTTTTGCTCCTATAAAATCACATACAATTTGTGGCTGTAAAATGACAAAAATGGGGAATAATTCAATGGTTGTGAATACTTTTGCTAGCAGAAACATAGTAAAGTTTGTGTTTTAAAAGATTGTATGAAGTCTTTCCAGACTTCAGTTATGTGACTATTCTTGGTTCAGTAGAGGAACTGAGGGAGTTTGAGACTGTAAAGACAAGAACTCTGAAACATATTTAAAATGATCACTGAGACTCCTGAATCTGCTGGTTTAACTTTTATACTGCTTATCTTTGTAAAGAAAAAAAAAACAAAAAACTGTAAGATTTCAAATAAGCCGTGTAAATGGAAAGAAGAAAGGACGGGACAATGTTCCATAAAACCTCTTTGGACATCCACGATAAAATCTTAGTCCTGTTTTGGGATATAAAGGAGAATTCTTTTTTCTGTATTTAGAAAATAGAAGAGATTGCTGGTTTAAAACAAACTAGCAATGAGATTAATGGCATAAATAAAAATTGCCTAGTGTCCAATCTATATTATAAACAATTATATTGTAATATTTTATCATGTCTTTTTAAAGCTCTTGGCTTCTGTCACCTGTTCATGAATCTAGTAAGCACATTGTCAATGCAGATCCTAATTGAGATTTCTCAATGAGATCTGATATATTTCAAATTTGATAATAAATTACAAATTAGCCCATTCTGGCCACTTCCACACTGGCATATAATGAATATAAAACATCTACATACCTTGTTAAAATGGCAGCTTTTTGAGACTTAAAAAAATTCAGACCTCGACAAATTACAAAATAGATTCTACATACAAAGTGACATGTATGCTGTACAATTCAACTGAAAAAATAGTAATAGTAAAAAACATGTATTAAAAACAAAAAAGCATAGTTGGAAAAGTGTTTGCACCATTTAAATGAGCAACTTTTTTTCCTTGAAGCAACTTTTGAGCCTATTTTACCATTCAGTCTTCTTTGGTAGAAGTCTCTCAGCATCACACATCTGGACTGGTTATATTTGCCATCTTCTTGCAAACGTTTCCCAAGTCATTAGGTTGTGAGGACATTGTATGTCCACAGCTCTCTTCATGTGACATCACAGATTTTCTGCCATTACAAAACTTTAACTATCTTCTGTTGAGTCAATTTTGTTGGTTTTGGTAAAAGCTTGGATTCCAAGTGATGCTTAAACATGAAATCCCTCTACATCTTCAGCTTTATATCAGACACCTGAAGGTTCTGGGACAGATATGACTGGTATTTGAAACTGTACATTATTCCATCCATCTTAACCAAAAGTCTAGTTTTATCTGAAGGAAAGTAACCCCACAACATGATGCTAGCCCAACCAAAAGCAGTGCTAGCATGATTCTGATGAAATTTAGGTTTCACCAGAATATTCATTTAGAGGATTCTAGCCAGGCCTTAATATTTTATTTGGAATAAAATGTTTCTGTCTTTGAACCCTACCCCTTAGTCCTAACATATGGAGAACACATAAATTGTTGTTCCATGTAGAACACAGACAGTATGCTGATAGTAAGCTGAATCTCCTCCCTATCCTTCCGTTCTTCTGAAAAGCTCTCGGCCTTCCTGACCAGCTTCCAACTTGTTGTTTTATCATAACATTACGTTCAGACTTCGGATGGACCTAAACATGATGTCCCATAGACGTTTTTCAGGTCAGGGACATGTGGAGGCCAGTCAATGGTATCAATTCCTTCATCATCCAGAAACTGCCTCCATACTCTTGCCACATGTGGTCAAGCATTATCATGCACCAGGATGAACACAGGAACCACTGCACTACCCAAAGGTCTAAAAATGGGTCTAAGTATTTCATCCCGATACCCAGTGGCAGTCAGAATGCCGTCGTTTATCACAGGCCTGTGCTCCATGGATATACTTCCCCAGGCCAACACTGACCCACCACCAAACTGATCATGTTGAATAATGTTGCAGGCAGCATAACACTCACCACAGCTTCTCCAGACCATGTGTCACATGAGCTCAGAGCAAACCTGCTCTCATCTGTGAAAAGAACAGTGTGCCAGAGCCAAACCTGACAATCCCGGTGTTCAAGTTCCATGGTGCTAGGCAGTGAGCACAGGGCCTAAAAGAGGACGCTTGCCTCTAATGAAAGGCTTCATGAAATCGGTTTTCAATTGTTTGGTCAGAGACATTCTCACCAGGGGCCAGCTGGAGGTCACTTTGTAGGGTTCTGGCAGTACTCAACCTGTTCCTCCTTGCACAAAGGTGCAGATACCCGTCTTGTTGATGGGTTACGGACATCCAACGCCCGTGTCGAGCTCTCCTAAAGTAATTGCCTGTCTCCTAGAATCTACCCCATAATCTTGAGACTGTGCTGGGAGACAGCAAACCTTTGGGCGATGATATGCTATCCTGGTGGAGTCGGACTGTGCAGCCCTATACGGTCCAGGTATTCAGAAAAATAAAACAATTAACTAATTAATGGTCCACCAGTGATTAGCTATGATTTATTTCTTATTATTTCTCCATCATTAAACAACCCAGAGCTGTCTGTTTAGGATCAGAAGATATGAAAGAGAAGAGGGAGGCTTACTTTTGTTCTTTATACTGTGTCTTACTGGCACCAGGAGATATTTTCCTGGTTTATTGAACAACACCTGTTTCTGTCTACATGTAGAATTGAACTATAGGACCGGCTGCAGCCATGAGATGCAATGTGGTGATCTGAAGGACCTTTTAATGTGTTTAGTAACTTTAGGATTAAATGCTTTGTTTTTGACTAAAGAGCAGATATTTTTCACATCATAATGCAGATCCAGCTAGAAGCTTACAGAGAAGGTTCCTACTGTTTTCTACCACGGCTAGGCCATTTAAGTTTACCTGTAGCTCAGGTGAAAGTCCCTCATCATGACCCCGATAATGCTCATCAGTGAACCTCCACCTCATGTCTTGCTGGGTGAATAAGTGATTAGTGCTAGCTTACAATTAACCCATTCTGAGCAAGCTTTCAGGTTTAACGCTAACTTCAGCCTGGGTTAAGCCACTCTGGTTCCACCTCTTCCTAGGCGCACACACCCACCAGGCTCCTACTCTCTGGTTGGGTCCACGACTGCTCTGAAAGGAGCCATCTCCCCTACTGTAGCCCTGTTTGAAGCACTTAGTGTAACCTTACGGGTAATTAATAAGGCAGACCAACGGTCCTGGATTGATTCCAGAATGAAGAAATGGCCAGCCCGCCTGAGCTTGTGCGTGTAATTGTGAGGTGCAGTACCGCGTGTGTGCAAATAACCACTTTTTGCCTTCTTTTCCTTGAGACTCATTGTCAGGTTAGGTGGGGCAGGCAGTGATTATAGGAACACAATAGAAACTAATCGGATTGTTTTTAAATAAAAATGTAAAGTCTGTCATTCAGGAGCTTAATGCATCTACTTTTGTGAGATTTGAGGCTGTTCTAAAAACATCTGGAGCTTCAGCCCAGGTGACAGGTCTAACAAAACATCTGGGTACACTGTATTTCGGAGCTAGTCTACATACACCGCCATTCAGTCTGTCTGAATGGGTGTCTGCGAGAGGTATAAAAAACTAATTATTAGCTAACTTAACAATACTTTGCTCTCTGCTCTTTTTACCTGAAAGCTGACTAGAGCAATCTACCACAGCAAGACTCAATCTTCGGCAGATGCTGTGTCCACATTCAGAGGCTGCATCCATCGAAGGCCGCATTTATTGGCTGATTACGTCATAGCAACGCGACAAAGGCTGTCGAAGGCTCCTCCAAATGCGGGAAACAAATTTGTCCTTCTTTTCCCTATATTTGAAGAGTGGGACCGGTGCATCTTTGTGGTCCACCCTATCCCATGATTCATTGCCAGTCAAAGAAGAAAACAGCTGACCCCTGGCACATCCCTTTTAATTTCACACTGGGTTTCCACAATGGGTGGAAATCAAACACTAATGTTATGCATTGAGATAATGTTAATGTTTGGTTTATTTATTATCATTATGCTTTACAAATAAATTGGTTTAACATTTATTCAAAGTTAATATGTTAGTGTTAAAGTCGGTAATAGTTTTACAAATATATTAAACAAATGCTATTTGTTATCAATGCATTTTATTTACAGTGTGTGGCTCATGTTGGGCGGCTGTGGCTCAGGTGGTAGGAGTATGTCCTGTAACCAGTGGGTTGCCGGTTTGAACCCCCCGCTCTGTCCGTCTCAGTCATTATGTCCTTGGGCAAGACATACATTTCACCCGACTTGCCTCCTGATGGTCAGAGGGCTCGGTGGCACCTGTGTATGGCAGCCTCACTTTTATCAGTGTGCCCCAGGGCAGCTGTGGCTATAATGTAGCTCACCGATATTTGAAACAAAATAGGCCGTAGACATATAAGCCATCAGGTATATGTAAAGGGGTAAATAAAAACTATGTGCAGGTATTTACAGTGAGGACAGCAAGATTAACCTTCAGGCTCCATTTTTACGGCTTAACAACTCTGTGCTTCATGCTGTAATAGTTGATAGGCTACAGAAGTTACGTTGAGGACAGAACAGGTACAACTGGAGAAGGCTAGACTGTCCAAATTCACAGCCGATCATTTCCAGCCTTCGCGGTTTTTACCATCATCAAAGGCCCTGGCCCATATAGACTGGTCCTTCGAAGGATGCAGGCCCTGAATTTTGACACAGTTAAGATTTTAAATACTTGGACGGCACCAGGCTCTATTTTGATCCACATCAACTGGCTAGCCTTGCTAAAGTAACCAGGTTGGACACTCCTATCCCATTCAACCACTGTCTAATAACATGACCGTGTACTATGTCGAACCTCCTGTCAGGCTTATCATAAGTAAATTGAATGGGCACATGAGACAGAAAATTCAGGAGGCCAATTCCAAGGGAACTGCACAAGTCACCATCATGTTCTGTCTCTGCTACCGTTCTTCAAAAGTCTAAACCCCCTCAACCAGATCATCACAATGTAAGAATTATGATTATTGATTAAATAATCTTTATCAAGAATTAAATTTAATCATGTCTGTGCAAAATCATAATTTGACAAAAATTTATTTCTTAACCAAAAAACATTACTTACGAATCGAAAGAAGAGACTAAAATATCGAGGCACGTGACGTCGCCCGGTACGGCGGAGCCGGGGTCCCACCCTGGAGCCAGGCCTGGGGTCCGGACTCGTCAGAGAGCCCCTGGTGGCCGGGTTGCTCCTCGCGGGACCCGGCCGGGCCAAGCCCGAACGAGAGACGCGAAGCCATCCCCCAGTGGGCCCACCACCTGCAGGGGGAACCGTGAGGGACCGGTGCAAAGAAGATTGGGTGGCGGACGAAGGTGGAGACCTCAGCGGCCCAATCCCCGGATGCTTAGGCTGGCTCTAGGGACATGGAATGTCACCTCGCTGGGGGGGAAGGAGCCTGAGCTTGTGCGGGAGGTCGAGAGATATCGACTAGAAATAGTCGGGCTCGCCTCCACGCACAGCGCGGGCTCTGGAACCCATCTCCTTGAGAGGGGTTGGACTCTCTTCTACTCTGGAGTGGCCCACAGGGAGAGGCGGCGGGCTGGTGTGGGTTTGCTTGTTGCCCTCCAGCTCAGCCGTCTCGTGTTGGGGTTTACCCCTGTGGATGAGAGGGTCGTATCCCTGCGCCTTCGGGTTGGGGAGAGGTCTCTGACTATCATTTCAGCCTACGGGCCGAGTGGTAGTGCAGAGTACCCGGCCTTCTTGGCATCCCTGTCGGGGGTGCTGGATAGTGCCCCTCCCGGGGACTCCATTATTCTGCTGGGGGACTTCAACGCCCACGTGGGGAACGACAGTGACACCTGGAGAGGCGTGATCGGGAGGAATGGCCTCCCCGATTTGAATCCGAGTGGTGTTTTGTTATTAGACTTCTGTGCTAGTCACGGACTGTCTATAACGAACACTATGTTCAAACATAAGGGTGTCCATCAGTGCACTTGGCACCAGGACACCCTAGGCAGGAGGTTGATGATCGACTTTGTTGTCGTATCATCAGACCTTCGGCCGCATGTTTTGGACACTCGAGTGAAGAGAGGGGCTGAGCTGTCCACTGATCACCACCTGGTGGTGAGTTGGATCCGCTGGAGGAGGAGAAAGCCGGACAGACTCGGCAGGCCCAAGCGCATAGTGAGGGTCTGCTGGGAACGCCTGGCAGAGCCCTCGGCCAGGGATGTATTCAACTCCCACCTCCTGGAGAGCTTCGACCAGATCGTGGGGATGTTGGAGACATAGAGTCCGAGTGAACCTTGTTCTCCGCATCTATTGTTGATGCTGCTGCCCTTAGCAGCGGCCGTAAGGTCTGCGGTGCCTGTCACGGCGGCAATCCCAGAACCCGGTGGTGGACACTGGCAGTAAGGGATGCTGTCAAGCTGAAGAAGGAGTCCTATCGGCTGTGGTTGGCTTGTGGGACTCTTGAGGCGGCTGATGGGTACCATGAGGCCAAGCGTGCTGCGGCCTGGGCTGTGTCAGAGGCAAAAACTCGGGCCTGGAGGAGTTCGGTGAGGAGTTCGGTGAGGCCATGGAGAAGGACTACCGGTTGGCCTCGAAGCGATTCTGGCAAACCGTCCGGCGCCTCAGGAGGGGGAAGCAGTGCTTCGCCAACACTGTTTATAGTGGGGGTGGGAGACTGCTGACCTCGACTGAGGACATTATCGGGCGGTGGAAGGAGTACTTCGAGGATCTCCTCAATCCAGCCATCACGAATTCCGTGGTGGAAACAGAGGCTGGGGACTCGGGGTTGGACTCTTTCATCACCCAGGCTGGTGACCGAGGTGGTTAAAAAGCTCCGCGGTGGCAAGGCTTCGGGGGTGGATGAGATCCGCCCTCAGTACCTCAAGTCTCTGGATGTTGTAGGGCTGTCATGGTTGACACACCACTTCAACATTGCATGGCGGTCGGGGACAGTGCCTCTGGACTGGCAGACTGGGGTGGTGGTTCCCCTTCATAAGAAGGGGGACCAGAGGGGGTGTTCCAACTACAGGGGGATCACACTCCTCAGCCTCCCTGGTAAGGCCTACGCCAGGGTATTGGAGAGGAGAGTCCGACCGATAGTCGAACCTCGGCTTCAGGAGGAGGTTTTCGTTCCGGCCAGCTCTATACCCTCTACAGGGTACTCGAGGGTTCATGGGAGTTTGCCCAACCGGTTCACATGTGTTTTGTGGACCTGGAGAAGGCATTCGACTGTGTCCCTCGTGATGCCCTGTGGGGGGTGCTCCAGGAGTATGGAATCGGGGGCCCTTTATTAGGGGCCATCCGGTCCTGTACGAGCGGCGCAAGAGTTTGGTTCGCATTGCCGGCACTAAGTCGGACCTGTTCCCGGTGGGGCTGCCCTTTGTCACCGGTCCTGTTCATATCTTTTATGGACAGGATTTCTAGACGCAGCCAAGGGCCGGAGGGGGTCTGGTTTGGGGACCAGTGGATTTCGTCTCTTCTTTTTGCGGATGACGTGGTCCTGCTGGCCCCCTCTAGCCAAGACCTACAGCATGCGCTGTGGCGGTTCGCAGCCGATTGTGAAGCGGCTGGGATGAGGATCAGCTCCTCCAAGTCCGAGGCCATGGTACTCGACCGGAAAAGGGTGGCTTGTCCTCTTCAGGTTGGAGAGGAGTTCCTGCCTCAAGTGGAATGGGGGCGCTGTGCCGGTCCGTTGTGGTGAAGAGAGAGCTGAGCCGAAAAGCAAAGCTCTCAATTTACCGGTCGGTCTACGTTCCTACCCTCACCTATGGCCATGAACTTTGGGTCATGACCGAAAGAACGAGATCCCGGATACAAGCGGCTGAAATGAGCTTCCTCCGTAGGGTGGCCGGGCACTCCCTTAGAGATAGGGTGAGGAGCTCGGCCATCCGGGAGGGGCTCGGAGTAGAGCCGCTGTTCCTCCACATCGAGAGAAGCCAGTTGAGGTGGCTCGGGCATCTATACCGGATGCCTCCTGGACGCCTTCCTCGGGAGGTGTTCCAGGCACGTCCCACCGGGAGGAGGCCCAGGGGACGGCCCAGGACACGCTGGAGGGACTATGAGCTGGAGGAGGTGTCTGGAGAGAGGGACGTCTGGGCGTCTCTGCTGAGTCTGCTGCCCCCGCGACCCGGTCCCGGATAAGCGGAAGACGACGAGTACGAGTACGAGTACGAAAGGAGAGATGTCCTCTGGTGTTGTGAGTATGGCTCGAGACCCTTGATAATTACAATTATTAAATTATCAGTAATATTTGATAACTATTACTAGATGTCACTGTTTAATCAACCGCAGGTGGAGAACTTTGACCTTATTTTGACAGACAAATCACCCTTGCTCAAAATAAACACAAACGCTTTCTCTTTATCTACGTGAATATTTATTAAATCAACAACTTTGATACACCTCGCTATTCTGATTCAATAATCTTCACTTAATCAAACATGCAAAAATTCTATACAAAAGGCGTAAAATAACTAACTAAACAAGATAAAACAACACTGAGTGTCTATGAAAGTCAAACCAGCAGTTTTGGCAAAAACAAGATAAATTATGGTACTGGGCAAAGCTTTGAGAGCGGCCTCCACCAGGCTGTAGTCACAAAACCCCCCAAAGTTGGAGCTCGGTGAAACATAAAGAGTCGTAAAACTTTTAGGCGGCAACCAGTGGAAAAACACTAAGAGTGATGACAATGGAACAGTGAGTGTTCCACCTTGAGGTTCTAGCAGTCCAACTTTAAGTTCACCTGAGTCTGCGCTCAGGTGTTCAAACACAGTGAGACACCACAGCTTCAAAGCACGGTGGCTTTCAGAGTCCAACAGGAATCAAAGTTTCAATAAGACATTGCATGCACACACAACTTAGAACACATTGGACTATAAGTGGCGATTCTAAATCGCCCTAAAATCCTACTCTATCTTGCACAAGCTATTTCTAAAAGACATAAAACAAAACGGGATTAGTTGGTGTCATCTTCTCTGGAGCAGGGGTAGAGGGCTGAGTTTGTTACGTGTCTGTAACAAACTCAAAGATGGTCGGCCTTCCTCCTTTGGCAAAGGGGAAAATATGACGGACCATCAGCAGTTGACTGGAGCAAAAACAAAGAGGAAAATTTTGTCTCCTTGGAAAACCTCCGTGGGTTTTTCTTGGGTTGCGTGTTAAATCCACGCCCTTGATTGGTAAAGTAAAACTTGCTGGTCTTCATATCCCTGCAAGCTGTTAGCTCGTTGAGCTTCTCATGAGTTGGCCAGTGAGGAGGAGAAAAACGCACATGTGGTTTCTCCTCCAGAATGAAGCGCCTCCGTTGCGTGAGAAAAAACAATGGTTGATGTGCCTCCGTTGTGGGAGAAAAAGCAATGGTTGGGCATCTCCCGTGTCCTTATGTAGCTCACTGTGACATCAGAGCTGCAATGCCCCATCCTATTAGCTGCAATTCATGCTGGGAGCTATGGTAGCAGACAATACTAGGGTATATAGTAGCAGATGACACTGGGAGGTATAGTAGCGAACAAATGGTCCAACAACAAAGAATGGCTATCGATACTAACTTAAGAATGAACCTTCTCTACACCGTTGGCCAAAGGGAAGTCAGCTACAACTGTGCATTTAAGCGTGTAAGGCAGATCCTGAAAACTCAGTGAATGGTAAAAACTAAATCAAAGTAATCAACACATATGCAATGCCAGTCATCAGATAACCTGCTGTTATGATACCTTAGACAAAGGAGATATAAGCATACTGACACTGATATCAAGACAAGGAAGCTCACAATGCATTTGGGGTTCCACCCAAATTTCAGTACCCTGAAACTTAATGTCAAGCAAAAGGATGGAACAGCTAATATTCTGGAGTACATTCTTGCCTCACAACAATCAACTGCTAATGAATGTCTCGGGCAGTGGAAACCCACAGTGCAAGAAAAGGACCAGAGGGAAACATCATGGAAAGACCTGCCTCTGCATGGTGCATGCCACTGACACATTGAGAAAGTGGCAGATATTAAAAAGTGCTATCAATTGTTAGAGTGGGCTGGACTAAAGGACAGCATAGAGGCACTAATCATGGCTTGGCCAAAGAAATGGACTCTCTTAAGTGGACTACAGGGTCTACCACATCAAGCAGAACCCAAGAAGCAGGATGTGCAAATATGTCCCTGAAACAGTACAACAGTTTATAAAAGATAATAGCTGGGTGTAAGATGAGGGCAGGTAAAGCATACCTAGAATGTAATTATCTGCCTGTGTTTGGGGTTTTGAGTTAAGGTACTGTTTTTTTTTTTTCTGCACTGCCACATTCGTCATTTGCCTTATTTCAGTTCATTCATGTTTATTATATTCATGCTGGTGTTTAAGTGTTTAAGTCCCAGGATTCCTATAGTCGATGTTTTAGTTTGTATTTTCTTGTATATCTGTTTTGCTCTGTTTGTAGTCTCATTGCTTACTTATTTCTGTTCACTTAGATGTTTTTTGTTCCTTTCACCTGCAGTTTTTTGACCTTTAAGTTTTTCTTATCCAACCTGCACCTGCACCTGTAAGTTTACTTGTTCTTTTCATTAAAACATTTATCATCTCACTGTGCTGCTTCCTTGCTCTTGCCTGCACTTTGGTCCTGCAACAACCTCATTCAGCATGACAGAAGGAACTAGTCATCAGGACAAAGCTGGACTATTCAGTATTTTAATCCTGGTTAAATGGAATGTGTAATACTGTGTAAAGTTTAAAACTGAGCAGATTAGGGAAAGAACTGTAGGATGACTACGAGTGACGAGAGCCAGCTGCATGCTGACAGCGAACCTTTTCAAGGCTAACGGGAGGAAGGGAGGATGCGACTACAGCCAGCTGCGTGGCTATTACCGGCATCTCCAAGGCCAAGAAACAGCATCAGTAGGTTACAATGACCATGACTAAAGTATTGAGCAATAACCAAGAGGCTGAGCTGAATAGGTTGCGCAATAACTGAGAAGCCTAATAAGGGGCTGACTGGTGAAAGCATCAAGCACCATAAAAGCAATGCTGAAGGAGGGAACGGGGTTGTTTCCTCGCAGAAGACCAGTGAACAAGATCGGACGGAGAAAAGAAGCTTAGATGGAAAAGGAAGAGACACAGCCCAACTGATCGACTGCATTAAAAAGAGGATTAACCCGTGTGCCCTGGAAGGACTGCGCCTCAAAATTAAGAATCTGATTTCATCTAAAAGCCTTTTTATCCAAACAACAGAAGTGAACTTGATCGGTGAACAGCTGATCTAAGTTTCAGGCTTCTGGAAGTCCTGAATAAACCTCATTTATGTCTCCGGGTTTCCTTCAACTCTTCAGCCTCTGGAAACTACTGTCTTCGGAGACATATAACAACAAACATCCTGTTTAACAATCGAAGCCTGGAGAATCAGTGCCTGCCACTTAGAGGAAGAAAACTGAAGATTAAGTCGTATTCCCTTCAAGAAACCACTTGTTGTTACCAGAAGAAACTTCTCCATCAGGTGCATGGATGAGCCTCCATCTTCAAAGCCTCTCCAAACTCACTAGTTTCAGCATCAGGGAAAGACAGGTTGAGTTGATTGATTCATTCTATTATTGAAATTATTTTGTGTTGCCAAATTTCAGCTGTTACTGACCCCTGCAAAAGCGTTGCTAATTAAAGAAAGCATATACAATTCTAGTTAAATCAATTATTTGAGTCACCGTATTTTTGGTTTTTCATTGGTGGTAAAAAGTCTTGTTGCCTGGTTCTAAGATATTTTAGGAGGTTTTTCTAGGTTGCCTTGGCCAAGTTTGTTAAAACATCGCCCTTGGGGCTCGTGCCGAGCCACTAAAATCAACCTAGCCAATACGCCTAGAGCCAGTTGTAAAATTAAGGAATGAGCAGCCGTGAACAAAAGTGACTGTGGATGACTGCGATAGGCTAGTCAGTCGTCCAGACCACCAGTTGAAGAAGGGCGAGACTTTTGTATGAAGGCTGTCAGAGGCTAGGCGAGTCATTTCCCGACACCAGCTTAAACAGAACTTTCATTAAACCTGCTAAGTAAGACCTTTCAGGTTTAGGGAAGTCCGGACCTATTGGATGGAGAGCTGGATTGAGCAATCCCTTTAGACATAAGGAAGTAGGAGGGAGGGGTTAGCTCATCGGACAACGAAACTGAGCATTATTCTGAGCTTTTTGTGAACTAACCTGAGCATCCTACCAGAGCCATCTGATCTCTCATCTGAAGAACCAACAGTAATCCTTGTGTCTCCTCTCCTGAAGGCATAACCAATTCCAGTTCCTACGTGCAGATTCTCCTGTGAACTTACTTCCGCCATTACAAGGACCTACATTTTTACCTGGATCACATTCCCACGACTGGCTTCCGTTCTGCTGACCAACCTATCCATCTTCAACCTCGTCTTCTGCACTACCTATTTGCCCAGCACCACCGTAGTTTTCATTACCCACTGGATTTCATCAACGCTGTGGAACAAACATCCATTCAAAGGACTCCCCGCTTTCAACAAAACCATCGAGCACTCCCCCTCCCCCTGGCGGACCATCACACATCATCTAGTAAGCTCCTTTCTTCTCCCCTTCTCGGTTCTCTGGATTCCCCTTCTCACCAGTGTCTCTCTTTCAGAGCTCCCGGTTCTCCACGATGCTGTTTCCCCCTGTACCAGACTCTCTGCTGCTCATTACCCATTGGATTCAATAAATATCATTTAACTGATTCCAATTCTTCTGAGAGTTTTTCTGCATGTGGGTCAGACGCCTAAACAAAACGATGACAGAAACTAAATAAATCCAAGAACAAACCAGGAACATGGCCGGAAGACAATGGGAGGGAAGAATTATACAGAACACACTAGAGTAGGATTGAGCAGAAGAACCAGGAGTGTCTGAAGAACCAAAGGGGAATACATATTGAAGAGAATTGATTAGTGGAACAAGAAACAGGTGAGACTAATGAGCAGAGTGGAAGCAGCTTAGAGTGCAATCAGAGAACAGAGACAGAGGCAATCAAAGAGAATGAACTGCAGAAGAGGAACTAAACAGAGGCAAGAAACTAATGAGCAATACAACAACAGAACACAGCCAGATATAAGAAAGACTCAAAACCATCAGGAGGCTGGGAAACCCCAAAACAGAAAGAATAAGGACCAGACTATTCCAAATAAAACAGGAAGCTACCAATAAGAGATGAAAATCAACTCTAAATACAAGAAACCTAACTACCCAAATATGATAAACAAAGACCGACAAAGGAAATCTTAAAACTGTCCTGACTGGTTATTGCTGGTGACTTTAATGTTTAATGTATTTAATGTATGAACTGATGTTGTTATACGATGTGAGTGATAGAAACGACAGTCAAATTCCTTCTTTGTGCACACAAACGTGGCCAATGAAGTTGATTCGGACATTCTGACATTAATGACGACTGTAATATTTTTTCAAGGAATTTCATCATCTGAGACTATGGCTAAGCAGCTAACTGCTGCTTTAGATAAATACAGCAATATTTATAAATTTCAATCAGGATTCATTAAGGTAAGGCAAGACAGTATGCTGCACAAGTGTGTAGCACATTTCAGTGACAAGACAATTCAAAGTGCTTTACATGAATAAAGCATAGGGAAGTAAACTCATAGAAAAAAAATGTCCAAATGTCCTGGTTCACCTGCATCTGTCTGATTGAGTTTTTAGCTAATAAGCAGGGCCACCAATGACGGCGGATAAAGAGGTATGGCATATTCGCTGGTATCATCAATAATATGCTTTACATTGATTATGACTGCCCATACCATTAGCGCAGCTGCAGCACACCAGCAATCTTGAGCTAGAACAAAGGTGTGCGGCATGCGGGGGAGGGAGTGAGCAGTGCATACATGAGCATGGTTGACACTATTAAGATATTCCTCCTGGTTCTGATTGGTTGGTTCTGACCAGGAGCAGTGTAATTTCCCAGATGGTAGTAGAACCACTGGGAAAAGGGAGAGAGAGCTTTATTTGTCTTTGGAATTCAGTCAGTGTGGTTAGGTTTGTTTACTATTATATTCAGGTTTTCTTTATGGGTTCTTTGTTTGTTCTCAGGTTGTTATTGTTGTTCCTATGTTCCCTCTAGTTTCTCGGTTCACTTTAGTCATGATTATTCTAGTTTTCTTATTCCCATTTGACTATTTATCTTTGTCTATAGGTTTGTTTGGTCTGTGTTTCTGTTTATTGTTTATTAGTTACTTTGCCCGTCCTCAGCCTTTGTATTTGTTTCACCTGTTCCTTCTGCTTCCCTGCCTCCTTGTCACACCTGTTCCCTGTTTTCTCTGATTATCTGCCCTTTGTTATCCCTCAGTATATTAGTTGGTTTTGTGTCATTGTTTGTTGCTGGTTCCTTGTGTTTTTCATACCCTGTTCTCAACCCAGGTATTTGTGCTGAGTTTTTCCATGTTCCTGCAGAACCTCTTGCAAGCTTTTGGATCAGGACGTTGTTTGTATCTGCAGCCCCTTGTTTGGTTTCTTTAAAAACCTCTGGAAATATAGCTGAAAACCTTTTACAACGTTGCTGCCCAGCTCTTGTCTGCACTTTGGTCTGCCCGCAAACCACATTATGACACTTTTGTCAATGCAAATTGAAGGTACACTGGAATAAGAAAGCTTCGCATTTTCTCCTAACAATAATTCAGAAGTGGGAGATGAAGTGTCCTGAAACATGAATACTGGATCTTTGTCCGCAGTGGTGCCAGTGTTTATTGGTGCAGTTGGAGCTGATACCCCCAAACTGGGGAGATGGCTGCAGCAGATTCCAGGAACAACCTCTGAAACCTTTCTCCAGAAGAGCACAGTCCTAAGCAAACTTAAGATACTGCCCAGTTCCCAGGTGTTTTAACAAGATATTAAAATGTTAATTTAGAACATGAACTCTAACTAATCAGTACCTAATATTAACAATTACAATCAGTAGTGGGGGCAACAGCAGAAGCTTGGGTTATGTTGTGGACAACTTTAGCTTGTTCCTGTTAACAGTGTTGTAAAAAATTATTTGGTTTTGCTCTGTTGTCACCCTTAAATGTTTCAGTTAGTCAAACTAATTTATTATCAGACATAGATAACTTTAGTAAATACCAAAAGCAGTTTTCGAATGATAATTTTATATATTATGGGAATAAAGCAATACAGAACAATCTGGCCTTATGCTTAAACGTAATTGCCTCCCTTGTTCTATTATGATTTAATTGTGATTAGCCTCATTTTCTGGATCAATCTTGCCAAACCCATGCATGATTAATGGCTGACCTATAGAATAAAAAAAATACTTTAATAGCATCTGTTTGAGAAGGCTAGTTGCTTTGTGCAAACCATAACCATCTGGCCGGACCACAGTGCGCTGAATAGTTAAACAAAATTTAACAAAGTATAGCGGCAGATAATTTGCCTCGATGTCTCGATTCAGCCCTTCTCTTACAAATGAAGTGCACCTACAATGAAAATTACAGACCTCTTCATTCTTTGTAAGTGAGAAAACTATTTGATACACTGCCGAAAAATCGTCTAGTGTATCAAATACTTATTTTTTCCACTGTAGTAACACACGCTGTAAAGCATATTTTTCAATTATTATTATAATTATAAAACACATATTTCAATAAGAATTTTGAGCTGTCACCTGTGTGAAGCTGCTAAAGAAGATTGGGTTGCCATCCATAACTAAGCGACTGCCAGTCAGCCACCGTGAGACAAAATATAGGATGAAAAAGTGATTTGCTGAGTAAAGCTGCTAAACACCACACTGTGATCTAAATTGATTCAAATTAATTTTAAAACATGTAGTTATAGATAATATAGAATCAGTTCAAATGTAATCAACAAATAAAATTTACTTGAATTACAGATTTAGACTCTGAATGTTTCATTGATTACTTTTATAACCCTATCAGTTCCACTAAACTCATTGCATCACATTTTAGCACCTAAAGCATAAATCAGCCACCCATATATACCTGCTGATTTAACATGAACAAACCCACAAGAGTTGGACACCTCTGACATTGCTAAACTGGCCTAACAGGGCAGTCAGCTTTGTAAGAAAGTATCAATGGTATGGAGGAGAAAAAATAAAGCATGAGCAACAAGAATACCTTCCTCAAGGGAAAACCAGTCAGCAATGTGCCTCATCATCCACATCTTCTCTGAATAGAAAATCAAAGTCAGTGAAGTCCTTCATCACAAATCGATCATCACCAGGGGGAATGGTGAAAGTGGGCGATAATGGGGCAACTGGAATTTCATTACTGAATATTGACTTTTTCTTACAAGATGGG
Organism: Girardinichthys multiradiatus; assembly: GCF_021462225.1. NCBI lineage: Eukaryota > Metazoa > Chordata > Actinopteri > Cyprinodontiformes > Goodeidae > Girardinichthys > Girardinichthys multiradiatus. The sequence continues at coordinate 2,043,663 of NC_061818.1, forward strand.
CCACATTCTGAGTGTCTTTTCCAGTGTCTTAAAAGAAACAAATAAAGATAGCTTCAGGTGGAGAAAATAAAATAGATTCTTATTGCAGATACAAATACACTTTCATAAGGGTGGAGCTCAAATTAAAGTAAAAGCAGGTTAGCATCAAGAGCAGATAAAGGCACTGGTTTTTCAGATTTGAGATTTTGATGTTTGAACAGTACAATTTCTGAATGTAGGAGAGACAAAATAAAGAAAGGCTCTTAATTCTATACTTGTTAACACACTCCTATTAAGAACCTGATCAACATGAAAAGCATCACCTGCCATTGATACTAATTTCATCTATGAATATAGAGGGTTTGGGAGACCTGGGCAATAAGTTGAGTTCAGTGGCAACAATGTTGCAACAATCAACAAATCATTTAAACCTATTTATTGTAACACACAGGTGTATTTCTATACATTAGAATATCATTTAAAAGTAAATTTATTTCAGTAAATTAATTCAAAAAGGTAAACTCCTGTGTTATCTATTCATTACAGTTTATCTAATTATTTTAAGATATGTGGATGATGAATGCTACTCCACTCCAGGAAGATTCAAGGGAGGTGAGAGGCACTCAATTGTAGGGTACCTGACCACACCACCTGGCAGAGACATCAACGTCTTACATGGGCCAGGGAGCATTTATGTTGGACAAGGGACCAACAGGCCTCACTGCTGTTCTCTGATGAAAGTTGATTAATACTGAGTGAAAATACAGTAATGGCTGCCAATGATGTCGGAGACATCAAGGTCAGAGCTATGCATCAGCAATTGTTGTCACCAGAAAAGCCTTTTGTGGTGGTGGTGTTACAGTGTGGGCCGGTGTGTCCCCCAAGTACAATTTCCCAGTGAGTAAGAGTACCAAGGAGAGAGGTTCCAAATTTGATACAGGCATTAAAACACATCAACAAAAAATATTTATTTCACATCAACTGGACTGATTAGCTCACCCATAAACATGTAAATGGCAACTGTCTTTGAGTCACATTATCACATTATCTAGCCTCCACCTTCATATAGAAAACATTATAAGCTGATGGAGGCCTATACAACTGTTGCAGAAAGAATCAGTGAGGTTTATTCAAATAAACTGTAGAGAGAGAGCACAGTTTCTATCAGAGCGTCAGAATGCTTGCTCTTTCAGAGAGTTGCTCTCTGGCTTACAGAGAATAGCTCTAATATACACAGTCGTACACGTCTCTAATACATAGGACAGAAGAAATCCAAAATATCTACAACAGTGTCCTACAGTGACAAGCTTCTCTGTTCTGTTACAGCTGCAAAGCAGGCAACCTTCAAAGCAGGAGCAGAGAAACTTATTCTACACAAAGGTAAGAACTAATTAGGTTTATGCAAGAAACATTTTTTCCCACAACCCAATCATGTGTTATTACTATTTGTGGTGAGAATCATGAGACTAATACAGTTGAGGTTATGTGTACATTTCTGTTCTAATTGACTACATCGTTATGTAGAACATTAGCCCTTCACCCTTATTTCTGACCCCATCTTTTCTAAAATTATTATAGTCTGTGAGACACATTAATGTTTTGTCACTATATTTCATATATTTCTTTTTATGGAAGGATAAATAACTATTTATGTATAGAATAAACTGAACAATTTTGAGTTTTCCAGAAATAAGTGTGAAACTAGAGGTGGTTTAGTACCAATTTCTGCCAATGGGGGAATTCTTGGTTGTGATGTATTTTGTGGTTGAGCTGTCTACCGTCAGACTGGCTTGAGAGAAAGCAAGAAGGACATTGCTTGTTGCAGACCTCATTACTTATTGCTCTCACTATTGCTCAGAATACTACTAATTTGACTGTGTATGCTACTGTTGGTGCGCAGCAATTATTGTTTATCCTGATTTACTTTATAGCTCAGCTGATAAATGATTTATTTATACTGGTTACTGAACATTCACTGACTAGATTTTATGTTAAAGTTAGACCACATAACTACGCAAAACCTGCTATATCAGTCACTCTTATGTGGGATTCCCATTTTGTCAGCATTGACACAATTGCATATTGTCAACCGGCAATATGATAAACAGACATGTATGTCCAGCCAGCATGGCTAGAAATGTTTGTTTAAAAAAACAAGTTCAAAGAATTGAGCACCAGGCCTATAAATTAAGAGGGATAAATAACCTTTGGAAGTTGTACTTTGAAATTATTGGCCGCAAAGATATTTTGATATCCTGTGTTGTGGTCTATTGCTCCCAGAGCTTTGTTGGGCTGGTTGAGGGCCATGAAGGCTGTACTGGGCTCTGGTGGGTATCCCTCCCTTTATACGTCTTGGGGACTGGCCCTCTCAGGGTGAAATACAATGTGTCCCTACTACCTTGGTCCCTTCAGATTCCAACTGCTGTGGTGATCTTGTGGCTGCCCGACATGTTGGCCCCTTAGTGGTCAAGACAATGGTTCACGAATCTCTGACAGAGTAAAGAACACAAAGGAATTCCTACAAACCAATTAGAAATCTATTGTCAATTCTACTGCCTGTAGCCAGGGCCTACTGAACCTGCCGGCAGGCCCTCGGACTAAGGTGTCTACTAGCCCCCCCACCCCGAAAAAAAAGCATGCCTACTATCACAAATAGTGACAGAAACAGAAAGCTATCAGTGTTATAATTCAAACTATTTAATAAACTATTAAAACAGCAACTGCACAGAAAACCAACAAATGTCAAAGCCTTTTCTCTCTTCCTCTACAGACCCTCTGGTCACTTAACAAGTTGCAGACACACACCCACACATACACGCCCTCATAGATCCAATCAGCACAGCTATAGACAGTGACATGGCCAGAACGCAAGATATCAGATGATGAAAATGATCAACATTTATACAAGATTACCCACCATCATTGAAAAACCCCTGCTCCAGTTAAATGTCTGAGCATATTCACATTTATCTTATATCAATGCACAACTAAGCTTCTAAAAACCTGAACAGGATGTAGGAAATCAATAAATATACCACTGTCTTACCTTTTAGAAATGCTTTCTCCTAGTCTTCTTTGCAGAAAAAAAAGACTATTTCTTTAAAATCCGAATCACAAAGGATGTCATGCTCAATGGACATCAGTGTGAGGTTACTGTCTTACGGTCTTGCGGTATGCTTGATCGCAATCTATTTTTCACTAAGGCAAGTTTGGAAAAAGCTCGTTCTCCCCTTGCGTTAATAACTAGCATAGTCAGGAAAGGTCGCAGAGCTATGTCTGTGTTGGGAAACACTGTGGAGTTTTCTATTCTTAAACATTTCAGTAATCCCACTGCAGACATGCTCAGCTTTTCATCCTGCACTAACTTTTTGAAATGTACAACTTCCTCCACAAAGTCTTCTTCCAAGTCACTGCTGTACTTCTTGAGGAGGTTCAACACCACTCAGCGGAGGTCCATGGGGGATATCAGGTACAGTCTGTTTAAAAGTCCAAAGCTTTCACCAGCATGATGCCAGCGTGAAGCGTACCTGGATGAAAAATTCAACAGAGCTTGTAGAAAACAAAACAACTGTTCTGTTTCCTCACAGAAATTTACACTGCTAAGCCCTTCTAAGTTCAAGGTGTGCGCTGCACAGGGAACCCACTCTGTTAATGGGTTTACCTGTTTGATGCAAGCGTGCACGCCTTTGTAGGCTGCACACCTTTGTAGGCTGCTAGCATTGTCATAACACTGTCCTCTACAGTTATTAATGTCAATTCCATCTCCTTTAAAACACTAACTATTGAGTTGAATAGTGTCTCACTTTTAGGCAGGAATTTGACAAAAGGTTCCTCTATACAACCCTCTGGTGACATAAAACGGAGGTTGAAAGTCAGCTGGTCTACATGGGTGATGTCTGATGTCAAGTCCACACTGATGGCAAAATACTTAGCTATTTTCACTCTGCTGATTATTTCATCCAGCACCTTCTGTCCCATCAGCTGGATGCACACAGTCCAGGAAAGGTAGGATGGAGTTCCTCTGCCAAAATTTCCATATTTTTTAGAATTTAGAGAATTTCCTTTGATGGTATCTACAAATTTATGGCTATTCCCCTTGAAAGCAAGTCCTCTTTCTGCCAAATACCTAACTACAGACACTACCCTCTCCAGAACCTCTGTCCAACTGACACTCTCTATCAAACTCTTTCTTCAGTTCTGAGTCCACTGTCCCAACATCAGCTGCTTGATTAATATAAGCCACGGCTTTCCTGTGAACTTCACAGTTTTTTGATGCTCTACTAAACATTCATTCTCATGTTTCCAGTCAGAAAATCCAGCAATCACAAATGTAGACATGTCCTTGTCACCAAATACTTTACAAACAAAGCGCAGTAGCTTTTGATGGTGAATAACACAGCCCATTCCCTTAGAACGCTGAGTTGCTGAGTTTAAAATTTGTTTTTGAGGAAAATCATCTTTGATGCTTGTATTTTTGTCCAATGCAGAATAAGGGCCCAATAAGGGCTCTACTCCCCTTCGGCGAGCAAAGCATCCACTTGCGCCAGCCGCGCCTCATCCATCTCTCCCTCAGGTGGTGGATAAATCTTAGCCTGAGAGCATCCCTCAGCAGGGTCATCTTCTCTGGCAGTTGTTATGAAAAACTCTGTCAGGATTGGCATAGTTTCCAGTAATTCTTTCTCTCGAAGCTCCTTTTGACAAACATTTTTTCTTTTACGAGCAACGCTATCAAATTTCTTTGATGACATGTTGACCACCATCCCTCACTCAATTACTGTGGGGCGAGCAGGGAGGGGCTGGAGCAAAACAGTCAAAAACTCATACTCGTCGTCTTCCGCTTATCCAGGACCGGGTCGCGGGGGCAGCAGACTCAGCAGAGACGCCCAGACGTCCCTCTCCCCAGACACCTCCTCCAGCTCCTCCGGAGGGTGCCCAAGTCGTTCCCAGGCCAGCCGAGAGACATAGTCCCTCCAGCGTGTCCTGGGCCATCCTCTGGGCCTCCTCCCGGTGGGACGTGCCTGGAACACCTCCTGAGGAAGGCGTCAAGGAGGCATCCGGTCTAGATGCCCGAGCCACCTCAACTGACACCTCTCGATGTGCAGGAACAGTGGCTCTACTCCGAGCCCCTCCCGGATGGGAGCTCCTCACCTTATCTCTGAGGGAGTGCCAGCCCACCTTACGGAGGAAGCTAATTTCAGCCGCTTGTATTCGGGATCTCGTTCTTTCGGCCATGACCCAAAGTTCATGGCCATAGGTGAGGGTAGGAACGTAGACTGACCGGTAAATTGAGAGCTTCGCTTTTTGGCTCAGCTCTCTCTTCACCACAATGGACCGGCACAGTGCCCCCATTACTGCGGCAGCCGCACAATCCATCTGTCAATCTCCCGCTCAATTCTTACCTCTCTCGTGAACAAGACCCCGAGATACTTGAACTCCTCCACTTGAGGCAGGAACTCCCCTCCAACCTGAAGAGTCAAAAACTAGCTATTCAAATTCTGATATGTAAACTGATGGGCAATAAATCATTGAGCCCACGTGGGTCATTTTTTATTTGGGGGAATCTAAAGTGATTGACACAAAACCTGTAGCTGAGGCCGTAAGGTCTGCAGTGCCTGTCACAGTGTCAATCCCCTAACCCAGTGGTGGACACCGGCAGTAAAGAATGCCGTCAAGCTGAAGAAGGAGTCGTTGGCCTGGAGAAGCAGTGCGGTTTTCATTCAAGCTGTGGAACACTGGACCAGCTCTTTACCCTCTACAGGGTGCTCAAGGAGTATGGTAGTTTGCCCAACTGGTCTACATGTGTTTTGTGGACCTAGAGAAGGCATCTGACCACATCCCTTATGGTGCAATGTGGGGGGTACTCCACGAGTAGAGGCCCTTTACTAAGAGCCATCTGGTCTCTTGGGGCACAGTGGTGACGCAGGGGTAAAATGTGCAACCCATAGTTAGAGGCTTCACTTCTCGATGGAACCATTGTGGGTTCTATTCCTGGCCCTTAGCTGCAGTAATGCTGATGCTGTGCCAGTTTGTTGAGGTGAAAGTGGAGGCGAACTGCAAGACTCTTAATTTACTGCTCAGTCTATGTTCGTACCCTCACCCATGGCCATGAAATTTAGGTCATGACCAAAAGAACGAGTTTTAGGATACAAGTGGCTGAAATGAAAAATAGGATGAGGAGCTCAGTCATTTGGGAGTAGAGCCGCTGCTCCTTCACATCATGAGGAGTCAGTTGAGGTGGCTTGGGCCTCTGTTCAGGATGCCCCCCAGGCATGTCCGACCGGGAGGACGCCCAAGAGACAGGCCAGTCTGGAGCGACCATGTCTCTCGGCTGACCTGGGAACGCCTTGGGCTTCCCCCAGAGGAGTTGAAGGAGGTGTCTAGGGAGAGGGAAGTCTGGACGATTCTGCTGAGACTGCTGCCCCCACAACCTGGTTTCGGATAAGCGGAAGAGGATGAGTACGAGCATGTGTGTAGGGGTCGTTGTTTGAGAACGCCAGTGCACGAATTCACTCCTTCATCTATTGTTCTATAATACCACACCTCACTAGGCAGGTATTCATAAAACAATAACTGTCAGAGACTGAAAGCTGTTTGGCTATTAATTCCTGATAATTAGGTGGTGCCACGACTAAGTAATTTAGATTAAAATGACTAACTTTGTTAAAAATAGCCCTTGGCTCTAATAGTTAGCCAAACCAAACCTATTGTATCACAACAGTGCGTGTGCGTGTAAAAACCACCAGGCTTTCAGACTCCACCTTGATGGTGCTTCTGTGGCAAGCGCCACTGGGGATGCATGCGACTGGCTATGCCCCCTAAAAACAGCCTGCACAAAAGCGCTTCTGGTGAGAATTGCCTTGCGCGACAACCAAAATGGAGAGTATAAACCACTCTAAAAAACTGGCCTTATTGCAAAAGGGGCACAGTGAAAGCCATTGTTTAAAAGAAACCAAAATAAGTGTCACTTATAAGTTTTTTGCTCTGAAGATGTAAATGCTATGCGTTGAGAGAAAATAACACTGGACTTTACCCATAATATACCACAACCATGGTGAATCACGGTAATGGCCACATCACACTGTGGAAATGCTTTTCTTAAGCAGGGACATGGAAGCTGGTCAAAATTAATGGGAAGGTGGATGGAGCCTAATCCAGGATAATCCTGGAAGAAAACTTGTTATAGGCTGCAGAAGACATGGGACTAGGGTGGGGTGGTTCACCTTTCCAGCAGGACAACCACCATATAAATACAGCCAGAGATACAATGGAATGGTTTAGATCAAAGCATATTCATGTGTAAAAATTACCTATTCAAAGTTCAGACTTAAATCTAAGTGAGAGTCTGTGGCAAGATGTTTACAGAGGTTCTCCATCCAATCTAACTAAGCTCAATAGATGTGCAAAGATGGTAAAGACATCCCCCCTAAAGACCCACTCAAGCAGCTGTTGTTACAACGAAAGGTTATTCTGTAAAAACATAAAAAAAATAAACAAAACCATGAATTATTTCCCTTCCATTTCAAAATCATGCCCGGCTTTGTGTTGGCCTGTCACCTAAAATTCAAATAAAATAGGTCTGTGGTTGTCACATGGGAAAATCTAGAAAAGTTCAAGGTGTATAATTACTTTTGCAAATGACCCAGTGTCACTAGAAATCGTATATGGTCATGCAATTGAGCCGTTTCTTTAAATAAGTGTCTTTCAGGCTCTTTCTAGACGTTCAAAAGCAGGCTGACTATTTTAATTACTCCGAAGAATGACTCTATCTGAAGGACATAAGAAAAAATGCTGGTAAAAATGTAATTTGTTGAAATTGCAAACATTTGCAGGATGTCATTTAGCATATTGCATGTACTCACATTTTAAATGGGTCATGGTTAAGTTTGCAAAATAATTATTGTTACTGAACAAATCTTGCTTTTACATTTGTTTGCGTCTATATTTTAGAGCTTTGAGCTTATATCTTGTGGTGAAACATTTGTATTCATATTAAATGAACATTTGTTTCTATTATTTACTCAGAAAACAAAACTAACCAATAATCTGAGTGTCACTTGCATAAAAAAGCTTTTTTCTTCACCGGCTGTTGTGACGGTTCTAATCTATCCAGCTCTTTTTGTTTCCCAGAGTCCACCTGTAAATTACTTCTTTATCATGGATTAATACCAAACTGCTGATGTAGCCATGAAGATTGTTGGCTGGTTCTCTGATATGCTTTTCCTTCTGCAAACTGAGAATGATGTGTATATCTTGGATTTAGAGCATGTTAGTGGTTAAATAAAACACAAATAAATAGTGGGTCCCAGGCGAAGAGGTGAAGGATGCTAAGGCAAGGTGACTTAATGAGAGCATGTTGTTTTCCTCTGTCACAGCAGGACTAAAGTAATGTTAGTTGCCACCAGAGGTGTGAATTACACAGGACACAAATCAAGTAAATAATCCGTCCACATGCATCAAGTCCCACCTGCCACCACCGTCACAGCCTACAGTCAAATTCACAGTCAAGATCAACTCAAGGACAGAACTGAAAAACAATAAAAAGTCTAACTTCTGTGCTTTTTATGTTGTTTGAACAATGCAGAAAATTAAAAAGAAATTTCTCTCAATGCAGGGGTCCTAATTTTTCATTACATAGTATTACAAGTTCTTATCTGTATTTGGGATTCTGAGAAAAATAGGTATTGTTTTATTAAATAAAAACACACCTATTTTTAAAATAACGTAGACAAATAGGGATCTCCCAGTGTTATAAAGATTTTCCCTTTCTAAAACCGAACTCAAACATCAAGCCAGATTTGGTTTATTATCATGCTTAGAAATAACTAAGAACATTTATGTTTAAGCAAAGTGGAACAGCTTTTAAAGTGCTTAATTTGTGTGAATGCAAAGAGACATCAGAAGGTTTGGCCCTCACTCCAGGAGATGCATGTTTCATCACAATCTGCAAATCCTTATGTTGAAGGTTTGCACTAAGTCCCCATAGTGTCGATGTTAATGAAATACTCACCTTCTCCATTGTTTCATTTGCAGTCCCCCAAAGGGTTCCAAACTTTATAAAATGAGTAGGGGAGAACAGGGCTGGTTGTTACCTTTGTTGAATGTCACTCCCAAAAGAGCGCAGTTAAAACATGTAGGTGGAAAAATTTGTAAAACAGTACTTAAAGATTAGGTATATGATCATATCAGCAGTTTGACAGGTGAGAGGACATTTGATTATTTCTTTACAAAATGTAACTTTTCAGGGGTTTTTTTGTGCTTCCTTTAAAGCTTTTAGGCAATCAGCTTTAATAAAACATTTATTATGATTTAAAGGTATGAAGGCAGAGCTATATATAATAGCTTTTTGCTAGGCTACAGCTTGTTCTAACTTGCTTAACTTCTAACAAAAATGTCACAGATGGGAAGGTTGTAAAAGGTGATGCTGGTGAATTACACTATCAAAGTTATAGTAGGCTAAGAGTTTAACATCTGTTATAGAACACTGGCAAGAGATATGTAGAGCCCTGAAGATATGCTAAATATATGTGAAAATGTTTAGTTCATCTGCATTTTGATTTCTTTTGATCACGCGTTTAATTTGATATTTGGTTAAAAACAACTAATTTTATATATATTTTGTTCTATTTTATTTTTCTTATTTAAATAACATAGGAACAACCATCCCCAATGTGGGAATTGTCAAAAATGTGCAAGTTGTGTTTGACAGTCCCTATCTTTCAAAATGATTTATCTAGAGGAGTGTAAGGTCACTCTATTCTGAATGAACACATTTCCCTCACACATTAAAATGAAATCAACTTATAGCAACGAACCCCGTCTTAAGTGTTTTGTTTATTTTCTTCTCAGCCAGTGTCAATGTAGTGTTTCTGTGTACTTTTCTCAGCCAGGTATTTTCTGTTCATCCAGACCATTAGATTACTTCTGTTAGTTGTTACTTCCTAGATTCTTGTGTTTCATGTGTTTGTTTATATTTTCCTATAAGTCAGTTTTTTCCCTTTGTTTTGTTATTTAGTCTAGTTTCTCTGTTTTCTGTTCAGTTTCTCATGTCCCTGCTTTCCCTCGGTTCATTTGTTTAATTAAACACATTCCCCTCAGTCTCCCCGCAGCCTGTTCCACACCTGTGTCATGTTTCCCGATTACATGTCTCCCTGTTTCTTTGGTTCATACGTCCCTCAGTATATTAACTTCCTGGTTTTCTTTGTTCCTTGTTGGTTCCTCCTGTTTTCATCTACGTTTACAACCCTGTATGCTACCCTGCTTACTTCCGGGCTCCATGTGTGTTTCACTGTCTGGCTTACCCATGTAAGTTGGTCTTGTTTATTATTTTATTAAAAGAAAGACTCTTCAACTCACCATGCTGCTCCCCGAGTGTCAGTCTGCATATTGGTCCAAACATGCCACAACAAATCATGACATCAAGCTCTGCACACACACACACACACACACCCACCCACCCTGAATGTTGTTGAACTGTGTGTGACCAAGCATGTATAAATAAAGAGAGATGAGTGCCAACACTTTGTAGTTGGCACCCATCGTTTCCTTACCTCTGAGTTGACTAAATAATACCTATCATGTGCATTTGTATTCCCCTTTACTATGATGCCCTCAGTCCAAGAACTTTTCTGCACTTCACTTTCTTGCCATTCTGCCTGCCTGCTGCTTCAATAACAGCTGCACATCTTTTGGGGTCTGTCTCTACTAGTTTTGCACATTTAGACAATTAATTCTTTTTCCATTCCTCTTAGAAAAAGTTCTCAAGCTCAGTCTGATTAGATGGAGACCATTTGTTATTAATTTTCAGGGCTTTTGACAAAGTTTAAATTGGAATTAGGTCTGGACTTTGACTGGGCCATTCTAGCACATGAATATGTGCCACTTGTGCCACTCTTCCATAAAGGTCTCATTTGTTGAGTGCTAATCTAAGGCCACCTGAGCTGTGGATCACTGCAGCTCCTTAAGAGTTAGGTTTTGTGTTTCTGTGAAGTTACTGAATTACACTCACCGACCCTTTTATTAGGTATGTTGGACCACTTGTTTGCTGAGTATTGGATTATCTGCCCGTTGTTGGACGTCACTGTGCCCCTCCAATGGCATCGGCCATTTTGTACCCAGGACAGCCCGCTCCTACATATCCCATCAAGCATTGCGACTGATATGACTGGGCGTCCCCAGTCTGACGTCACAGGGTGCTATATAGGAGGCGCTCATGTTTGAAAAACTGCCTTCCGCTGGAAACACATCCAGGGATCGAAGCACGTCACTTTAAGAGAAGAACTCTGTCCAGAGTTTCATTCATTCTCTCTCGTTGGACAACGAACTATTCATAACTGAAGTTTTTGGACTAGGAAGGCCAGAGATTTCACTTTTGCCGATCGAAGACGTGAGTTAACACGTAACTGGAGACACGGAGTTTCGGAGAGACGAACCGCTACCGTGTTTCATTTTCAAGTCGACTTTGATGGTCAGATCATATTTTTCCTTTTTGTCAAGAAGACCAAAGGACAAAGACTGACCGTCCCCCTGAAGTTAATTGTGGACGCACATTAACTTAACCCCACTTTTCCTCGCTCGAATTCCCTCGCTCAGGAAGAAGACGACACAAGTAAAATCCATTTCTTTTTTTTATTTCTTTATTACGAGGCCTGGGCAGGGTCAGAGGTTGTAGAAGCGATCAGAATCTCTGGTTAGGATCTCATGTGTTCTGAATAATATGTGCATGTAACCTTGCTTGTTGAAACTTTGATGTGTTATGTAATATCGGGATCCGCCGTGTTCCCCAGAGCTGTCTGTGTTTACTATCTGAACACGGGTGCGTTGCAAAACTGGACTGTTAAAACGACCTCATGCTAAAATTCTCCATTTTACCTTTGTCTTCAATCTCACTGTGCTAGCTTGCCGCCAAAAGTTATCAATCCTTTGTTTCAGGAGTAAAGGGGGGAAGTTTTATGATCAGAAAATCATAAAAGACACTCTAAGCTGCGCTCCAACCCCCCACCAGTCATCACCACACCCCCCTTTTCATATCCTCTCCCTTCATCTGTTTTGCCATAAACTGCTGGTTGACTCAATACATACCCACTACCGTTTGTTGATTTTGCTTATTTAGATGTGTTTACCCCTGTGTTTGTAGAATTTTGCATGTTGAGTAGGTGAAAATTAATAAATATTCACATAGATAAAGAGAGAGCGTTTGGTGTTTCATTGTGTGCAAAAGTGATGTGTCAGTCAAAATAAGGTTCAAGTTCCACACGTTTCGGCAGAAACGGTCGATTAAACAGTGACATCTCCGGCAATAGTTATTAACTATTACGGAGTATTTAACGGTTGTAATTGTCAGAGGCGTCGAGCCACAATTACAACACCAGAAACCTCTCTGGTCTCGATTCGTAAATGAGGATTTATGGTTAAGAAATTGATTTTGTCAGATTATGATTTGTAATTATAATTATTGATCAAGATTATTCAATCAATAATCATACTCCCAACATATGGCGTCCCTTTGACGGGCCTTAAAAAGACAGACATCAAATCACTGTTGCACAGAATGAACAGTTGTGATCTCCGTTAACTAGACGTTTATTGGGAGACTTGAGTTTCGCACAGAACGTTTGTGAATTAGGGGATTTTGATTAGGTTGTGCTCAGTTCTACTGCAAAGGATAACATTAGCTTTCAGAGGTGTTTGTTGTGGATGCAAGGTGAAAGTTGGTTTAACTTGTGGAAAACTTAAAGTTAATTTCCAGTCGCCAGCCTGCTGCTGCAGCTGTAAAAACCAGCGCTGATAAGCAGCAGACCTGCCCCCAGTGTCCGCTGGGCGTAATTACAGTTGTGACCAACATTCTCCCAGTCAGTTAGAGAACAACACCTACATCTGGTGGCCATTTAATAGATTACAGATTGCAGCTGGATTTCCCAAACCGCAGACCTGCACTCAGTACCATCTGGTGGTCACTAGTGCGAATTGCATTTCCTACGTTGATTTTTTTTTTTAATCACTCAATTCATTAACACACGCAGATTATTCCATCACCTATGATCAAAAGGGCATAACTTAAAGTTGAAAGTTGAAGTTACAGATCATTCATTACCACTTTTGAAAAATTTTAAGCATTTTTGCTGGGTTTTTAGTGTGTGAAGCATGTTTTGACCTGACTCATAAAACTAACTTAGTTGTTTAACAGGAAGGTAGGTGATTCATATTAGAGAACACTAACATTTATTTGAAGCTAAGAACAGCATTGAATGTTTAGTTTAGTTTCCCATTTTTAAAATTTTATTTTGAACTTGGTTTCTGGGTTATTTCAAAAAAATTATTTCCCTTTTTCCTTTTTTTTCTTTTGCATGTTTGCTTGATTAACCCCATTAAAGCATAGACTTGGATAGGCCACAGTTTGAACGGTCAAACCCGTGTGCCCATTTTAAGCAAACCCATACACCTGGAAGAGACAGGTATGAATCAGACAGCTAGCTGAATAGCTTAGCCTGTTGTGTGCAGCTAATTAAGTTTAGCAATCCCTAATCACTGAACAGCTTAGCCTGTTGTGTGCAGCTAATTAAGTTTAGCAATCCCTGATCACTGAATAGTTTAGCCTGTTGAATTGCTGCTAATTTCTTTAGTGGTGGTTCATAAATAAACAGTTTGTGTGTTTGCATTGTGCATTTTGGGCCAAAGATGGAGGGAACATCCCAGACTGCAGCTGGAGATGTGTGTATGGTGGAGGACCCCATAGGAATGCAGGCACAAGAGGTGATAGGGTCATTGATTCTGCTGTCCCCCGAGGAGCGTAAAGGCCTCAATGATTATGGCATTGAGCAATGTGAAGCCAGGATTCAGGAGTTGCTCCAAGTCATTAGAAACCCACCGAAGGACAGACGGGTCTCAGATGTGTTAGGACAGCTCACTCTGTTGTATCAGCGAAGGTTAATGTTGGAAGTTGACCAGCGCGTTAAACTGCAGTTCGAGCTGAATGATACGTTGCAGACGGTGGATGTCCTTCGAGGGGAAATAACAGAAGTGGGAAATAGATTGGAAGCAATAGAGGGTAGCCATGCCACCCCGCCCCCCCTGGAAGAATGGGGGGACGAACCGAAACCCACCTCACAGGTTGAAACCTTTGGAGGTGAGCCACACCTGCGAAACCCTGAGAGAACTTGCAGGTCAGATCTGGAGGATGTAGAAGCTGCTCTCCAGAGATGACCTTTCCAGGCTCATGGGGTTCCCCAGACATCCACCGAGATAAGAACGGGGATAAGTAGTCAGAATAGGTTCAGTGGTGCGGTGCCCCGCCCCACTGCAATCAGCAGCCATGAACGGTACCTAGCTGTGGACCCAGCAGGTGTAAATAGTTCACGGTTCAGATGTGAGCAGCCGTCAAACGTGACTCGCAGTACGGTCCTCTACGATCCCTCACCTCCGCCACGGCGACAGGAGTGCCGCCCCTGGGATTCAGGTAGCTCCTACCGCCCTCAACCGCTGCCCAGGACCCGAGTCCGGGAAGCACAGGGCCCACAGTTATACCGGGAGCAGCCTCCACTGCCTCCTCCGAGGATGAGGCGTGATGCACCGATACCCTCTGAATGCAACCGGAGTGAACTCTCCGATGATGACTCAGATGGGCCGGGACCAATCCCTGAAAGTGGATTGCGCACCCGCCAGCTTGAGTCCCTTGCTAAAGACATAGAGCGTTTCGACCCTAATAAGGCAGAATCAAACATTGATGATTACCTTAGGGAAGTGGAACGCTGTCTTCTAGATTTGTACTGCCCGTCAGCACGGGAGAAACTGAAGCTCATCTGGAAGACAACGTCCAGGAGCGTCCATGTTTTCATGGAGAGCCTGACACCAGCAGTCCGAGACCGTTATTCAACCCTTTGCGAAGCTTTAAGGGAAGAATATTCTGTGTACACGGACCGGGCCTCAGCCACACTTGGGGCTTTCACGATCCAGCAAAAGAAAAGCGAAGCACCCAGGGAGTATTACCGGCGCTTGAGAGCCGTTTACTTCCAAGGACGCAATGCGCCAGGCATTGAGGAGGAACATGCTTTTAAATCCCTGTTCCTCCACAACCTTCATGAAAGTGTGCGATACGAGGTTACCATGTATTGCAGAACCAAGGCCATGAGCATGCAAGAGATCCGCAAGTATGCTCAGATGGCGTGGGAAACACGTGCTCGCCCGACCAAGGGATCGGAGAGCGAGGCTAGGGTTTTACGGGTCCAAACTGACAGAAACAGCCTCGCGTTAGAAGGTCAGGAAATACCTCCAGCAGTAACCCACGCCAAGAACCGGTTCAGGGAACAACGTAGGGTTAGTCCGCAGGACCGGAGGGGTGGCAATGAACGGTACCCAAAGCCTGGTAAATCTGATAACCCTAGGTCCAACAGGCGCCCTGACTACCAAGCGAGGCCGAAAGGTAAGACTGATGGAAAGGGGTGGGATCGACCTGCAGAGGGAATTATGGGGAAAGAGATGGAGGAGGCCTTGCGTAAGATGGTGATGGAAGCGGTGCGTCAGGCCACCAGGCCCCCACAACCCTTGAAACAGGAAGCGGACCTAGTTAAACCAGACCCAAACTTCCCGTCAGCATGACTAGGCGTGGACCCAGTCTCCACAGCCATCAGAGTCTACCTGATCGGATGGGGAGACAAACCTGGGAAACTCCAAGAACCCCTTGGGACTTCTCCAGGAGAAACACCACAAATCATTGCTCCAAGGTTCTTAGGTAAACTGAAACATAATGAACATATAGGTTACCTACACTATCTCACTAGTATAGGAGGACAGGTCAAACTGAGGTTCCATTTTAAAACAGGATCAGAGATCAGCCTGTGGTTCTCGGTCTCGTTTGAGGAGGCGAGTAGAGCCATGCTCTCCCTCAGTAAACCACTTCAGGCTGAATTTCGTGATGTAAGTATCACCAGCTGCACCCAAAACCGATCATGCATCACTAATTGGGTGGAGCTGGACATTACACCCGAAGACACGGCTCTGGTGCACCCCATCTATAGGTGCACATTAAACAAAGACCTTTGTCTTGGTGGCCAGGACCTGCTGGACAGGCTGGCCCCACTCATTGACGGCCACCAGGACCAACTCTGGGTCCAGGCGGAGGTGCAAAACCCACGGGGTGCACGCAGCGAACGATTCGTTGTGACCAATCAGGTCACCAGCTTAGAGGAGCCCGAAGGACCTCTCAGGCCCTCATCAGAGCCGGTCATGTGCACCTCCGAGACACAGCTGCACCCAGCCATCCAGGAACCTCCTGCCAGAGGCGGTCATGCATTGCTTGGCTCTTTAAAGAACCCAGGTGTGGACACTTACAACCCCAAAGTGGTGGAAGGTGTACACCTGGAAACCATGTTCATATCAGAAGTGCTACTAGCATTCTGGCTGGGACATCCATCAACCATTAGAGAGCTGTATGACCGTTTGTGCCAAAAAGACCCCTTTGTAACTGAGGCACAACACAGCCACACACTCCTTTTAGTAGACGGGCTCCGCCCTCTCCTCAAGACAGCCAGTGTGCAGATTGGCATCAAACAGCTCTCCCATGCTGTGGATATTGTTCCAACAGACCAAAGGGGGGTCACGTTATCCGACGCCCATTACTCTCCTGTAGGGTGCCATAGGAGCTACAAAGCCACACTCCACACCCTCCAGCAGATGGCGCACTGGCCTCCAAGGTCTCACGACACCCAGGTCTACATCAAAGGATGTTTAACCTGCTGCCAGTTTCAGCCATCCCAGCCAACCAGTAAACCTCCGCTTCAGCGAAGGGGGGTTACATTACCTTGGTTCCACCTTCAGACCAACTGGGTCGAACCAGCTCCAAAATTAACAGGAGGTAACAAATTCCTCCTAACTGCGACATGCAGCTTCATCAAGTGGGTTGGATGCTTGTCAGAAAAGGTTGACACCATCATCCCAGCTGCTGCTCTTTAGCTGAACCAGATGAAGTCCTACATCGAACTCTCCTCCCCAAGAACAGAGCTTGTCTCAATGTCCGGGAAAGGAGAGGCCAGTGCGTAGGACTAGTTAAATAGGTGCATGTTTCGGTAACTCACACTAACATGCACTAATCACTAACAACTTTCTTCAACAGAAACAGTTAAACATATAACTACCTTCTAGGACACAGTCTTAAACTGTAAGTTGAAACGATAATTTTCCATAACACTGTATGCACAGCAGACCTCACAAAAGTGTTTAAGAATGATGTAATGGACACACCCATGCTGCCCGAGATTTCATACAAAATCGTGTTAAAGGAGGTTGGTTCATCTATAGACAGTCCCACCGAGGCACAGATACCCATTGACCTAGTTCTGCTGAACTTAGTAGAGAAATCCTAGGTCCACCACGACAGACACCTTGCAACCTCCACAAACACACCTGGCTTATAGCCTAAATACTGCAATTCGTTTATTCTTTTCTCCCTCTTTCCACATCTAGATAGTTTAGAGACAGGAGTCCTATTAAAACCCATCATCATCCGGAAGAGCCAATGGTTTAAGTCTAAACCTGTTTTAACCATTCGTTTTAGATTACACACCGCATACCAGCAGGTTAAGCGTTTACAGGTCAGGATTGATGCCCTCACATTCATTCCCTCACGGTTCATAGCACCACCTTTGCCAACGACACAGCCAGGGTCCAGTGCCTAATAGAAGTTGGATGAATAAGCTATGAACCATGATTTTGTTTGTTCCTTTTATTCTTATATATACATATATATGTACGATATCTGTTATTGTTTCACTTTGTCTCAGGATTACCAAAGCTGATGACCAAAGAATGTAATGATAATGTGAATGTATTGTCCTGTATTTGTCTCATTGAACAATGTAGAAAGGGGTGAGTTTAGTCAGAGTTAGTCCTGCCCAGGCTAACCTCTATCCTGCCCAGTCGTAGGTTTTGAGTAACACAGAGACAATTTTGTTTTGTTCTGCTTCGCCACGGATCACTGATTGCTCAGCAAAGGACAGAATGGTCCCAGTAGCTTCAAAGACTGCGATTCATCTCACCCTTTGAACCTAGGGGGGAATGTTGGACCACTTGTTTGCTGAGTATTGGATTATCTGCCCGTTGTTGGACGTCACTGTGCCCCTCCAATGGCATCGGCCATTTTGTACCCAGGACAGCCCGCTCCTACATATCCCATCAAGCATTGCGACTGATATGACTGGGCGTCCCCAGTCTGACGTCACAGGATACTATATAGGAGGCGCTCATGTTTGAAAAACTGCCTTCCGCTGGAATCACATCCAGGGATCGAAGCGCGTCACTTTAAGAGAAGAACTCTGTCCAGAGTTTCATTCATTTTCTCTCGTTGGACAACGAACTATTCATAACTGAAGTTTTTGGACTAGGAAGGCCAGAGATTTCACTTTTGCCGATCGAAGACGTGAGTTAACACGTAACTGGAGACACGGAGTTTCGGAGAGACGAACCGCTACCGTGTTTCATTTTCAAGTCGACTTTGATGGTCAGATCATATTTTTCCTTTTTGTCAAGAAGACCAAAGGACAAAGACTGACCGTCCCCCTGAAGTTAATTGTGGACGCACATTAACTTAACCCCACTTTTCCTCGCTCGAATTCCCTCGCTCAGGAAGAAGACGACACAAGTAAAATCCATTTCTTTTTTTATTTCTTTATTACGAGGCCTGGGCAGGGTCAGAGGTTGTAGAAGCGATCAGAATCGCTGGTTAGGATCTCATGTGTTCTGAATAATATGTGCATGTAACCTTGCTTGTTTGAAACTTTGATGTGTTATGTAATATCGGGATCCGCCGTGTTCCCCAGAGCTGTTTGTGTTTACTATCTGAACGCAGGTGCCTTGCAAAACTGGACTGTTAAAACGACCTCATGGTAAAATTCTCCATTTTACCTTTGTCTTCAATCTCACTGTGCTAGCTTGCCGCCAAAAGTTATCAATCCTTTGTTTCAGGAGTAAAGGGGGGAAGTTTTATGATCAGAAGATCATAAAAGACAATCTAAGCTGCGCTCCAAACCCCCCACCAGTCATCACCACACCCCCCTTTTCATATCTTCTCCTTTCCTCTGTTGTGCCATAAACTGCTGGTTGACTCAATACATACCCACTACCGTTTGTTGATTTTGCTTATTTAGATGTGTTTACCCCTGTGTTTCGAGAATTTTGCATGTTGAGTAGGTGAAAATTAATAAATATTCACATAGATAAAGAGAGAGCGTTTGGTGTTTCATTGTGTGCAAAAGTGATGTCAGTCAAAATAAGGTTCAAGTTCCACACGTTTCGGCAGAAACGGTCGATTAAACAGTGACATCTCCGGCAATAGTTATTAACTATTACGGAGTATTTAACGGTTGTAATTGTCAGAGGCGTCGAGCCACAATTACAACACCAGAAACCTCTCTGGTCTCGATTCGTAAATGAGGATTTATGGTTAAGAAATTGATTTTGTCAGATTATGATTTGTAATTATAATTATTGATCAAGATTATTCAATCAATAATCATACTCCCAACAGGTACACCTTGCTTGTACCGGGTTGGACCCCCTTTTGCCTTCAAAACTGCCTCAATCCTTCGTGGCATAGATTCAACAAGGTACTGGAAACATTCCTCAGAGAGTTTGTTCCATATTGACATGATAGCATCACACAGATGCTGCAGATTTGTCTGCTGCACATCCATGATGCGAATCTCCCGCTCCACCACATCCCAAAGGTGCTCTATTGGATTGAGATCTGGTGACTGTGGAGGCCATTTGAGTCCATTGAACTCATTGTCATGTTCAAGAAACCAGCCTGAGATGATTCGTGCTTTATGACATGGTGCATTATCCTGCTGGAAGTAACCATCAGAAGATGGGTACACTGTGGTCATAAAGGGATGGACATGGTCAGCAACAATACTCAGGTAGGCTGTGGTGTTGACACGGTGATCAGTTGGTACTAAGGGGCCTAAAGTGTGCCAAGGAAATATCCTCCACACCATTACACCACAAACACCAGCTTGAACCATTGATACAAGGCAGGATGGATCCATGCTTTCATGTTGTTGACGCCAAATTCTGACCCTACCATCTGAATGTCTCAGCAGAAATCGAGACTCATCAGACCAGGCAACTTTTTCCAATCTTCTATTGTCCAATTTTAGTGAGCCTGTGTGAATTGTAGCCTGTTTCCTGTTCTTAGCTGACAGGAGTAGCACCCGGCATGGTCTTCTGCTGCTGTAGCCCATCTGCCTTAGGGTTTGACGTGTTGTGCGTTTAGAGATGCTCTTCTGCATGCCTTGGTTATAACGAGTGGTTATTTGAGTTACTGTTGCCTTTCTATCAGCTCGAACCAGTCTGGACATTCTCCTCTGTCCTCTGGCATCAACAAGGCATTGCGCCCACAGAACTGTTGCTCACTGGATATTTTCTTTTTTTCGAACCATTCTCTGTAAACCCTAGAGATGGTACTGCATGAAAATCCCAGTAGCTCAGCAGTTTCTGAAATACTCAGACCAGCCCATCTAGCACCAACAACCATGCCATGTTCAATATCGCTTAAATCACTTTTTTTCCCCATTCTGATGCTCAGTTTGAACTGCAGCAGATCGTCTTGACCATGTCTACATGTCTAAATGCATCGAGTTGCTACCATATGATTGGCTGATTAGAAATTTGCATTAACAAGCAGTTGGACAGGTGTACCTAATAAAGTGGCCGGTGAGTGTATGTCTGAGACAATACAAAGGTTTAATGATTCTGTTTTAAAAAATCACACCATTTAGGCAGCTCTACACTAAATAAATTTCATAATCAAATACTGATGGAGAAAATTATAATTAAATGATGCAGTTGTTTTAAGGTGGACCACTTTTTGCTACAAGTCCATAAAGGAAAGGAACAAAATCCCTATATGTTTTTTACCTGGATGAATGTTTATGTATTTATATTTAACATTATTTAGAATTAACATTGTATGCATGTTGTAACACTGGAGTCTGGAGGGTATTTTATTTATATAGTCTTGAAATAACTTTTACCAATAAAAGTAAAATAAGTTTTTATCTGTACTAACATGTTTATCTCTATTTTTTTTTTCTTCTAACCTGAGGTGTTTGAATTTTGCTTTTCTTTAGTTAATTTCCCTGTGCTTATTATTGTTAGGTGTTTTCCTGATAAGTTCATTTTTTATGCTTTAGTGTTCTTTATACATATGAGCTGTGTCCCAGTTCAGGGGCTGCATCCTTTGAATGCTGCATTTATAAGCTGATTACGTCACGCGAAACGACGAAGGCTGTCCAAATTTAAAGGCTCCCCCAAAGGTGGCCAACACATGCATTGTTCTTTTCTCCAGACTGGAAAGTCCAGTGGAAAACTGTAATTAACCTTTATACCCAGTAGAAACCATTACCAAGGATGGTCTCCTGAGGGATCTCCTTCCACACCTGGACTAAAACATCCGCCAACTCCTGGACAGTCTGTGGTGCAACGTGATGTTGGTGGACGGAGCGAGTCATGATTTCCCAGATGTGTTCAATTGGACTCAGGTCTGGGGAATGGACGGGCCAGTCCATAGCTTCAATGTCTTCATCTTGCAGGAACTGCTGACACACTCCAGCCACATGAGGTCTAGCATTGTCCTGCATTAGGAGGAACCCAGGGCCAACCGCACCAGCATATGGTCTCACAAGGGGTCTGAGGATCTCATCTCGGTACCTAATGGCAGTCAGGCTACTTCTGGTGAGCACGTGGAGGGCCACGCGACCCTCCAAAGAAATGCCACCCCACACCATTACTGACCCACTGCCAAACCGGTCATGCTGAAGGATGTTGAAGGCAGCAGGTCGCTCTCCAGGTGTCTCCAGACTCTGTCACGTCTGTCACATGTGCTCAGTGTGAACCTGCTTTCAGCTGTGAAGAGCAAAGGGCGCCAGTGACGAATTTGCCAATCCTGGTGTTCCCTGGCAAATGTCAAGCGTCCTGCAACCCCCATTTGTGGACGTCGGGCCCTCATACCATCCTCATGGAGTCGGTTTCTAACCATTTGTGCAGACACATGCACATTTGTGGCCTGCTGGAGGTCATTTTGCAGGACTCTGGCAGTGCTCCTCCTGTTCCTCCTTGCACAAAGGTGGCGGTAGCGGTCCTGCTGCTGGGTTGTTGCCCTCCTACGGCCTCCTCCACGTCTCCTAGTGTACTGGCCTGTCTCCTGGTAGTACCTCCAGGCTCTGGACACTACGCTGACAGACACAGCAAACCTTCTTGCCACAGCTCACATTGATGTGCCATCCTGGATGAGCTGCACTACCTGAGCCACTTGTGTGGGTTGTAGAGTCCGTCTCATGCTACCACGAGTGTGAAAGCACCACCAACATTCAAAAGTGACCAAAACATCAGCCAGAAAGCATAAGTACTGAGAAGTGGTCTGTGGTCCCCACCTGCAGAACCACTCCTTTATTGAGTGTCTTGATAATCGCCAAAGATTTCCCCCTGTTGTCTATTTCATTTGAACAACATGTGAAATTGATTGTCAATCAGTGTTGCTTCCTAAGTGGACAGTTTGATTTCACAGAAGTTTGATTTACTTGGAGTTATATTGTGTTGTTTAAGTGTTCCCTTTATTTTTTTGAGCAGTGTATATATTAAGTGGAGCATTATAGCATTAGACGTAATGCTTCATTTGTGAAAATAAATCTGTTGGGCTTCTTGGCACTCAGACAACAATTCTGAAGCTACTCTGTCAGACATGATACGTAAGAAAAAATAAAAATAAAAAGAAAGAAGCAATTTGCGTTCCTTTAACGTTGTTTTCTTTAGTATATTTTGTTTATGTTTTTTACTGAGGCATGTAAGGGAACTTGAAGGGGAAAAAAAAGATGTGCACAACAATCTTACATCTTACAAACTTTTGCAGAATCTTAAAACTTTTGCAGAATGTTAAGGTCCTTTAGCATATTTAAACTAAAGTTTCACAAATCCTATGTTTTTTTTTTTTTTGCAAGAACTTAAATGGAAAGATTTGCAAATTGTCATAATCTGTTTGCTGAAAAATTGGCTGTTGACCACAACCGTCCCATTTTTAGTTTCACCAGCCCAGACCAGTGACTGACTAGTTGTAAACCAAAAAATTTAAATGTTATTTTTCTGATCAACAAATACAACATACTGCTGCCAGGTTGCTTTTCTGTGTGGATGTTGTTACTCAGGTAAGAACATTAAACATTGTCCATTTTCAGGACCACTGAAACATTTTGTCTTGAGAACTCTCAACCTCTGTCTGTAAACAAGGTTGATTAACACCAGCTCCCTTTTAGATATTTCACAGTTAGGGTAAGGATCTACATTTTCAAGGAAATACACACAGAGACTGCTGTTTTAGTTATGCTAGCCATGCTAACAGAGCTATTAATTTAGGCTGTTTAAGACAGTTTAATATGCCAGCTCTAATTATTTTGCTATTAGTTTCAAAATAATAGAATAACCCTATTTTGCACCGACTGCTCTCACACAAGCACATATTACTTCTGCTCCTTATATAAATGAATAATGACCACTTACAGCAGGAAGGCAACAAAAAGAATACTTTGAAAGTTGGACTGATATCATTGGTCTATGATCTTCATTTTTATAAATCTAAAAAGGATATTTGAATCACCTAAAATTGGTGTTGGCAGATCAAAGTTTTACAAATACTAAAGGTGAGAAATGTGCCGCAAAATTCTGATCAGTGTATCTCAACATTTGATTGATGAATTGAAACAACCTTTATACAGATCTTTGTAGATGTGATAATGTTCTTAGAAAGTACATCAGAATTGGCCATGATCGGAATCCGAAGGTCAGAACCTAAAGAAAATGAAAATTGATAACAGCCACTAAAAGCTTTATTGGTGCATCTCTAGATTTCCCAGCTGAATTGATAATAATTAGAGAAATATGAGGCACAGATGTCTGATGTGAGTTTGGTAAATACTACTGTAAATATATTTGACTGTCATGGCTTGTTTCCCTGCCGTGCCTGTTTTAGCTCTGTGCTGAAAACAAATATTGAGTTAATCTCTACACAATCTGGGGAAGGGATTATAAATCTTTGTGTAGTTTCCTACTGTTGCCTACTGTTGCTTCATGTACAAAGCAAAAATAGTTAGTTTAGATGCATTAACAGGATCAACAAAGTCAAATTTTTTGTATTTGATCTGTGAGTTCTAATCTCTGGCCAATTGATTGATGCATCACTAGCTAAAAGTAGATTTAATCAAGAGCAACAGCAGACTTTACATTTGGGGCCAGGTAAAAACCGTGCTCCCCGACAATAGACGTGCTCCCCGACAATAGACGTGCTCCCCGACAATAGACGCTCATGGTATGAACTGAGTTTTGATCACACTCAGTTCATTGTAATATTTGCTGTGTAATCAGCCTTGACTCTTAACTGCTGTAAGCAATGTTTGTAACTATTATGAAAACATGACATGCAGCTTCAGCACAGTTCAGAAGACTGATGCTACATTAGCATCCACAAACCATCAGCCGAATAAAAGGAACTGGATTTCAATCCCATTTAAAAGCAACTCAGTTTCATTGTTTTTAATATATGGGAGCTAAAGCCCTATTTAACTAAGATTGCAAAGCAGAAAACCACAAATCATACAGGGTGCTTCCTCAATCACATCTGTGCAAGAAACTAGCATTCAGCAAGACAAAGCTCAGAGTCCTCATGGCCATAAGGATCAAGTAAAATGGAATGAAAAGAGGATCTGGATGAAGATTGTAGATTTAGACAGGCAATGTCTTAACAGCATATAAGAAATCACTTCTCTTTCACCAAATCATCAATGATATCAATTGATACACACAACTCTTCTTCATGATATTGTTGCTGATATGTCACATTATCATACCATGCTTTAAAACTTCTAATGTCAGACTAAACTTAAAGACTAAACACACAAATTTTAGTCAAGCCAGAAAATCCCTCCTAACAAGTTTAAACATAATTTTTTTCTCTGATTGCACCTACCTTGGCGGCTTTATGATGGGATTCATCCTTAGAGGAAACAGTCCTAGGTCTATGTCTTTGCAGTCAGGGTTAAACTCAAGAGCCCCTGTGACATAAATCAGAAAATAGTCCCAGAGCTCGGGTAACTTCTTAGAGGAGAGAATCATGAGGGTGGCTTTAACGTCGGGTTCTGTTAGCAAGGGGAGAAGTTGTTGGCGGAAGATGGGAGACGCACAGGGACAGGGTCACCCAGCAATGTTTTCCTGTCCCTCCAGCCCGGCTTTAAGCACTCCTAGCTGACCCAGCTTCAACAACCACTCAGCACCTCCATTTTGCTGACAGACTCCTCCCCGTGGAACAAAACACAGGCACAAACTGATCTCTTCAATCTGCCCTACATCAATCACATTTGATTTGATTTAACTGGCTTTATTTCTCTCTTTTCTGATTGGATGAAATGTGATGGGCCTTCAGATGCAACAAGCTTCAAGTTTGCTTTCAGCCTTCTGTCAACATATCCAGAGGTCCTAGTTTTTCAGTTGAGACAAAAACTTTATTTGAAATTGTGATTTTATTACTTGCTTATTTCACTGTGAAATGAAAATGCAGCTGAATATAAAATTTTGAGTTTTCTCCTTATTTCTGTTTACCTGGCCGCAAATGTAAAGTCTGCTGTTGCTCTTGATTAAATCTACTTTTAGCTAGTGATGCATCAATCAATTGGCCAGCGATTAGAACTGACAGATCAAATACAAAAAATTTGACTTTGTTTATCCTGTTAATGCATCAAAACTAACTATTTTTGCTTTGTACATGAAGCAACCAACAGCGTGTACTTCAGTGCACTTTTTTCAGTTGAATAAAAGATGTTCTGGGACATTTATTTGGAGGCATAAATAGGAATAAATTGGCATATATTATTTTCTTTTGGATTTTAAACTATTTCTTCTGTAAATGAATCTGCACCACATTTTTTTCTTTTATGCCGTCAAATCTTTTTAATAAAATAACAGAATCAGTCAAAATCACAAATGGTTCATTACACCTCCAAGAAAACCGAAATTAGGTATTAGCCAAGAAAGGCCTGATTAGTCCAACTCTACTTTCACCTTTTTCATTTGAAGTTAGTAAGACCAAAGCCGAGTTTCCTAGTTTTTAGTAGGGAAGCAATATATATATATATATATATATAATCTAAAAGAATATCAGAATAATTGGTGTGCAAAGTTCCTAACTTCATAGTCACCTCAGCTGCTAGCCTGAGGTTTGCATCTAATTCACAACTCAATTAATTCAACACTTAATTAATTAAAGAGCTACTTTACAGTCCTTAAGGAATCTGGACTACAATTGGTTAGCTCTAGCTAAAAATTTAACATACTTAGAATGGTCACACCCATAACTAAATATTCTATACTGTCCACAGATTCTTTAATGCTGGCCAACGATGGCCTAACGTACATGCAAACTTTGTGACTGCTTGGGGACCCCTGCAGGGCTTGGAGGCCCTAAGCACTTAAATTCACACGTCCGAAATTATAGTTACAATAACATTGTTATATTTCAATACTAATTTAATCATTTCTGCAGCGTGTGTATGAGGTGGGGTCACATATCATTCTTTGCCCCTGATTGCTTCTGAAAACATTAAACTAATTGCAATATACTTAGCTGGAAATGGACCCCAAAATTTTATTCTGCTCAGGGCCGTAAACAACCTTGGGCTGGCCATGTATCCACCCCTGGATGAGGCAGTACAATAGCCAGTTATTCAGGGGTTAGCTTCATTATTATCTTCAGATTGTAAGTCATTATTGCCATAAAAGGCAATTATTGGCTTTGTATTTGTTTGTTTTGTATTTGTGTTTTAAATGTTGTATTGTTTTTGTTTCATGTAAAAAAAAAAGCCCAAATAGGGACACACATTGCAAATTAGTTTACACTACATTTATTTATCCATTTATTTACTTATTCATTTATCTGCCTATGTCAGTCATGCATACCCATTCCCTACCTCCCTTTATATGATAAAAGTTTACTCATAAAATCCTGTTTTACCCTGGCTTTTTATGGAAGTAAAATAGTCTCATTAGAATCAGACATTTTTTAGACATTGAATTTGTAACACTGAATTTTTATCCTGTGCAATTATGTATGTGAATTTTTTTTTTTTTACTTAAAATTTGCCAGCAAAAATTTACCTGCAGAAATTCGCCTGCAAAAATTTGCCTGCAAATGTGTCGACTTTCTGGTGACTCCAGCCAAAGCAATTAGCACTCGAGTCGAGCGTCTTTTAGCCAATCAGATTACGCTTATTTGATCAAGTGACACACCATTGCCTTGGGCAGAGGCGAGTCTCTAAACAGTTTGCTGGATAGTGGCTTAATGAAGATCAGTGATGAGATTTTTCTGCCAAAAATATATTATTACAAAATGTATCAGTAGCCCCCAAAAGCCCCCTCCCCCCCCCCCCCCCCTTCCCCTTTGAAATGTTTGTGGAGGCACCCCTTCCATAGTAACCTCACCAACACCTGTGTGGGGAAAGGAATTCGAAACTATGACGCACTTTTAAAAACTAATTGTTAGAGTCGCGTTTACCTATGAAGACGTCTCGCCCACTAAAAACACAAAGCAAAAAGGCGGTAAGATAACTGGGTAGGAACCAAGATTTAATTCTAAGTTGTGTCAACTTTTTGACAGCATTAGTTTTTTTTCTAACAAAACCGAGCTATTCTGAAGGTGTGTTGCTTCATGTTTAAGAAAACCATTTTAGAAGCTAATAACGTTCATATTACTTCTCCCTCTCAGAACCAACGCCGCGGCTCCTTGTACACGTACCAGTAAATGAGCGACAGTCAGTCGAAGCGCTCAAGCTCTCTCCCCCGCTGTTTCAGCAGAGTCATATCCTGCAGTGGTCCAGGTGCTGCGGATGCTGCTGCTGCCGGGCAGGTCTCCGAGCGGAAATCAAGCCCCCACTTACGGGAAGTACCGAAACAAATTTACATTTCAGAAAACAAATTTACATTTCAGAAAACACTTTTGCATTTCAGAAAACAAATTTACATTTCAGAAAACAAATTTACATTTCAGAAAACAAATTTACATTTCAGAAAACACTTTTACATTTCAGAAAACAAATTCACATTTCAGAAAACAAATTTACATTTCAGAAAACAAATTTACATTTCAGAAAACAAATTTACATTTCAGAAAACAAATTTACATTTTGGAAAACAAATTTACATTTCAGAAAACAAATTTACATTTCAGAAAACAAATTTACATTTCAGAAAACAAATTTACATTTTGGAAAACAAATTTACATTTCAGAAAACAAATTTACATTTTGGAAAACAAATTTACATTTCAGAAAACACTTTTACATTTCAGAAAACAAATTCACATTTCAGAAAACAAATTTACATTTCAGAAAACAAATTTACATTTCAGAAAACAAATTTACATTTCAGAAAACAAATTTACATTTCAGAAAACAAATTTACATTTTGGAAAACAAATTTACATTTCAGAAAACAAATTTACATTTCAGAAAACAAATTTACATTTCGGAAAACAAATTTACATTTCAGAAAACAAATTTACATTTCAGAAAATCAACCGGAAAGGGAATGTACCAACGCCGAGGCTGACCCGGAAGTCAGCCTCAGGGCTGCATCCTTCGAAGGCCGTATTTGTTGGCCGATTACGTTACAGCGCGGCGACGAAGGCTGTCCCAATTCATGAATCATTCCGAGCAAATGCTGCCGACAAATGTGTCCTTATTTTGCCCGATTTGAAGGATGCGTTGTGAATATCCTTCGCGGTCCATCATTTCCCATCATTCATTGCGGGTCGAAGCGGATTGGTCAAGCAGGGGAAGCCATGGCGGACCATAGCAACAAAAGCTGTGAGTAAATTGTGGAAAATTACACTTTCTGTGACACAAATTAAGTTCTACAATGTTTTTAGTGCGGGAATATAACTATGTAGACGTGAAATATCTGCTTGATTTATCTAGACATCGCTTAATTTCAAATGTGCTCCGACGTGTTCGGAGTTTTCCGTTCCCGGCGTAGTAACCGGCTCGCCTCGCCAGCCCTACCGGCGGTGAGGTGAGCTAGTCCGGTAGAGATCTGACCGGACTATCGGCACTAAGCTCCCGCTGGCAGTCATCGTTTAACACAAGTGATTTCTAACAGTTTATGTTATTATTTTAATTGTTACTGAAAATTGATTTAATATTTCAAGTGATATTAAGGTTAACCAGAATAAATGGACAGTTTTATGTAATCCAACTGTATCGCTGGAGAGTGTGATTGAGAATAAATAAGCTTTACAATATGCATTTTTAATGAAGAAATGTGCTACATGTTTTAAAAGTTTATTTACAATTCAGTTAGCATTATAATTTCTGATTCCAGGTAAACCCGACGAGGAATAAACCTCCAAATGTAAGTGATTCTCAGTAAAGAAGTGAAGTTTGAAAGAGCTTGTTTTAGACATTTGCATAGAAATATTTTCTTCAAATTAAGACAAATGTGAAATTAAAAAAGGCTTTATTTTTGCTCTGATATTAAGCAAGATGTTTTTTTTTTTGGTATTTTCATATATATTTTTTTTAGGTACAAAGGAGCAGACGGGTCAGTTTATGAAGCTCAGGGGTGAGAACCACCACCTTTTTACTGGAGCTAAAAACTCAGCCACCGTGGCTTGGAGGTACAATAACAACATTCTTTACAGTCAGTTTCTGTCCAGTTCCAATAACTCCTATCTTTCTAACTTTCATAAATATCCATCCAGTGATTAACATACTTCTTTCGGTTTAGGACAATTCTGGAGAAGATGGACCAACAGGGGAAGGTCACCCACTTTGCAGGCCAAAACAATGTAGGGCAATTTGAAAAAAAAAAAAAAAAAAGAATATAAAGTATGTTCATAAGTTCTCATGTCACACACAAATAAAAAAATATTTCTAAAAGTCTTGTTGGTTTCTCTGTTTAGTCAACTCTTTTTTTTTTTTTATTCCATCTAACTTTAGGATTGTAAGTATCCAGGGTCAGGAGAGGGAGTCAGTGAAAAGCCCACTGCTGCTACTTGGCCCTGGTTTGTCCTTATGGATGAGGTGTTGGGTCAGAGGTCTTCCACAACACCTCCTGTCCTAATTGCCTCCATCCCTGAGGACACTCCAGGGCCAAGCAGAGCGGTGGGCAACCAGATGGAGAAGGAAGACAGTGAGCCAGCAGGAAGGGATCAGAAAAGAAAGAGGGACAGAGATGAGATGATGGAGTTGATCAGGGAGGACATGGGGGCACAGAGAATGGACAGACTGTTTTCCAAAGAATGGCACCAAAATAAGGTGCTATAAAAGAAATAAATAAATGTGTTTTGTTCAGATTGTTTCTTAAAGTTTTAAGGTGTTATAATAAATTTCAAAATTGTTTTTGTCACTAGTTATTTCCATTTGATCTAACAATACATCAACTTCATTTAAAGTTATAAACAGAATTTATTATGAAAAATACAAACAGCACTTTAAACAGAATGGGGGAAGAAAACATTCAAACAGATCAAGATTACAAGACAAAAGGCATAAAATAAAACTATTTACAAGTATTTACAATGGTGACAGCAGGATCAACCTGAGTGACCGGTTCCTGGAAAAACCTCTTCAACAGAACAAAGAGGCAGATGTCTTTCTGAACAGAAAGTCTCTGGCGGTGTGGCTAAATCTCTCACAAGGTCAGAGACTTGGATGGGAAGCTGCAACTGAGACCTGCGGTTTGTCTTTCTGGATGGTGAGTGAAGCATCACACAGGTGGTCTGCAGATGTTTGTGATGCCTCTCTCCGCTGTCCACGTCATCGTCCATCAAGTGGGTTTAAAGGGCTGGCTGAATTGACGGTTGCCACATCACTAAGAGGTAATTGGAAAAATGCAGAATTAGAAGATGGTGCTCACAAAATATTACAATTAGCTATACCCCTCAAACATTAATCACATCTATAATATTATACTTGGCTGCACACAGTAGTCATGTTCTGGTGGTACCTCCTCCAGGGCGGACACCTCAGCTGAAAGCTGGTCCCGCCAGAGAGCAACACTGACTGCTTCAGTCCCGACCTCACCCTCGTCCTCTTCTACAGCCTCCTCTGGGTCATCCTCTGGGCCATGACATCCCCAGCACCAAGGCAGATGTTGTGGAGGATGGCGCATGCTGTTATGACCTGAAAACAATTTAAAAGAGGGTGCATATATGTGTATATATTATGTATAATGTATATATAAAATGGATCTAGGTCAAAACTTACGTGAAACAGGCTCTATTATAGAGCCTGTTTTTGGAATGATGGCTGTTAAAGCGCTGGGCTCCCGCACCTTGTCTTGTCCTCTTGTAGGGAGTGATGAGGGGGAGTGGATATTGGAGGCATGGGTACCCTCCATCAGCAAGGATAAAATGCCCTGGAGGAGGATAAACTCTACAGTGGGCTGTGGGGAGAACCCTAGAGTCATGCACCGACCCAGGCCAGCCCACATACGTGTCAATAAAATGGCTCTCAGAAACTGCCAGCAGGATTATGGAAGGGAAGAGTTTCCTGCTCCTGTAGCACTGACCATCAAGGCTGCTTGGACACCTGATGCGGATATGGCAGCCGTCAATTGCACCCACAGCTTTAAGAAAAGCTCTGTGGCGTGCCAGCCCTGCAAACTCACAGGATGCTGCCTTAAGTCCTCAGGGGTCTTTAGAAGGTAGATGACCTGGTGACTAATAGCCACCATCTCCTCTGTAACTCTGTGGACGATGCGATGGACAGTAGAGCGAGGCATCCCAAACACTCTGCAGACCACTCTGTAGGATGTGCCACTTGCCAGCCAGAAAAGAAAAACCAAGGTCTCAATAGTAGCACCCATCCATGTTGCCTATCCTGGTGCAAAAGATTAAGCAGCACTGCCAGAGACTCCCTGCTCAGCCGAAAATCTGGCCTGGTGTCCTCCTGGTTTAAGAAGCGATTCAGGACTGGGACACTGAGGTTGATCCTGCAGTAAAGGGGTCTGGTCTAGAAAAGGGAAGAATGGAGATGGAAAAACACATTATTTTTAAGGCATGCTTCTGGATATTTTAAGTGATCATAGCAAGTAGATACTAATACACCAAAAACACTGCATTATTATATAATTATCTAAGAACAGCCAGAGGGGATCAAATACTTTATAATTCCCATCTATCTTAAAATTTAAAGTTGTTGTTTATAATATATATATATATATATATATATATAAAATATGTCGACATACATTAGCTAGCCATAAAGTTGCTATCTCTTTGTTTATTGGCTAGTTAAATCAAACATATTTTTTACCTGAACATGATTGTCTCTGGATTGTACCTGGAATCAGAAATTATAATGCTAACTGAATTATAAATAAACTTTTAAAACATATAGAAAATTTCTTCATTAAAAATTCATATTGAAAAGCTTATTTATTCTCAATCACACTCTCCAGCGATACAGTTGGATTACATAAAACTGTCCATTTATTCTGGTTAACCTTAATATCACTTGAAATATTAAATCGATTTTCAGTAACAATTAAAATAATAACATAAACTGTTAGAAATCACTTGTGTTAAACGTTCACTGTGATGACTGCCAGCGGGAGCTTAGTGCCGATAGTCCGGTCAGATCTCTACCGGGCTAGCTCACCTCACCGCCGGTAGGGCTGGCGAGGCGAGCCGGTTACTACGCCGGGAACGGAAAACTCCGAACACGTCGGAGCACATTTGAAATTAAGCGATGTCTAGATAAATCAAGCAGATATTTCACGTCTACATAGTTATATTCCCGCACTAAAAACATTGTAGAACTTAATTTGTGTCACAGAAAGTGTAATTTTTCACAATTTACTCACAGCTTTTGTTGCTATGGTCCGCCATGGCTTCCCCTGCTTGACCAATCCGCTTCGACCCGCAATGAATGATGGGAAATGATGGGCCGCGAAGGATATTCACAACGCATCCTTCAAATCGGTCAAAATAAGGACACATTTGTCGGCAGCATTTGCTCGGAATGATTCATGAATTGGGACAGCCTTCGTCGCCGCGCTGTAACGTAATCGGCCAACAAATACGGCCTTCGAAGGATGCAGCCCTGAGGCTGACTTCCGGGTCAGCCTCGGCGTTGGTACATTCCCTTTCCGGTTGATTTTCTGAAATGTAAAAGTGTTTTCTGAAATGTAAATTTGTTTTCTGAAATGCAAAAGTGTTTTCTGAAATGTAAATTTGTTTTCTGAAATGTACATTTGTTTCGGTACTTGTAAAAGTGTTTTGCACCCCACGGCCACCGTACCACTGCCCCAAAGACGCATCAGTCCCGCGCTCCTCAGCTGGCCTCGCGCTGCGAGGCAGGGCAGAAGCCGCGTGTCTGTCCGCGCGGACAGGATGTGTTAGCATTCATTCCCCTTCAAATCAATGCGACCGACACTGCTCCGTTCGGTAACGGGAACAGGCCCTACACGTGCGACTTCTTCCTGCTGACTGACCTCAGCCCGACAGTTCTGACAGCGCTCAGCAATGTGCCCACACAGCAAGCGAAGCCTAGTTCGGTCCGTGGAGACACACGCACCATGCTGCTTTCACCGTCCGGTTTGGGAAGACAGTCCTTCGTACAAAAAGGAGGCCAAATGCTGTCTGCTCTGAGAGTCTGGAACCCTTACAACTAAAAGAGCGAAAAAAACTAACCAAAAGTCAAGGTTCCAAAGCTTCTAACAGTCTATTTTAACTCAACTGTGTATCAAAATAGAGATTATATTGAACTTATAAAATTAAGTGCCAACATAGAAATGTTGTAACTATAATCTGTAAAATAAACCGTTTGATAAGAAATAACTGTTTTGTCAGGAAACATAAACTCCGCAAACTTTATTCATCTAGAGACTAAAATGTTGCACCATTCTTCTTTACAGAAGAGCTCAGGCTCAATCAGGTGGGATGGAGAACGTCTGTGACCATCCGTTTTCAAGTCTTGCCACAGAGTCTCAATTGTTATTAGACCTGGACTTTGACTAGGTCATTCTGACACATGAAAATTCTTTGATTTAAATCACCCCATTGTATCTCTGGCTGTATGTTTAGGGTCGTTGTTGTGTTGAAAGGTAAACCTCAATCCAGATTCAAGTCTTCTGTAGGTTTTCTTCCAGGATTATCCTGAGGTTAGCAGAATCAGAACCAACTTGATTTGCCAAGTTTGTGCACACAAACAAGGCAAATACTTTCCTAGGTCTAAACAGAATTTGCAGAATGTGTGGGATCTCCAGGGATGTTAGCTGCCCTTTTCCTGACCCTAGACCTGTACAAGTTCTAGATGGAGAAAAGGCTCTGACAGTGGTGGAAAGGTCCAGTCATCCAGCACTATCAAAGAGGTGTGCGAAAACTGGGAAAAAAGCAAAAACTAAATCTGTGTACAAGCAGCATGTTGGGTACTATTCAGCATAACTCGGCACATGTTAATGTTAAAGCACTTTCAGCCAGATTTTAAATGCAGACATAGGTATGTTCCTCCGGGCTGGTCCTTACAAGCCTGGAGACAGCTGCCAGCGGCCGCATATCCTGTAAGTACGGAATGCCAGAGCTCCCATAAATGTTTGGGCTTGGTGTTGTGTGATGGACCCATTACAAATCGCTCTAAGATGGAGAAAACATCTTGACATCTTCCCTGAATTCACAATTGAAATAATTTTTCTTATTAATAAAAAGCAACATCAGTGTCCATTTTCTGAAATTTTCAGAGTTTAGTTCCACTTGCTGGTTGTTCTGGCAAACCAGCCATCTTTAAAAAATACTGTAAAAATCCAAAAATGATTAATTATTACTCTTTGATTTAATGAAAAATATGGTTAATTGACTTTTTAAGACTTAAACTTAAAGTTTTAGGACCTGGACTTTACTCACGACATATATCCTGACTTTGAACTCAACTTGGGAGTTTCATGTGTTTACTTTTGACTTGATTCAAGATTTGGGTGGAAAGATTTGAGACTTATTTGTTACCTGCAAAACAATGACTTGGTCCCACCTCTGGTACTATGTACTAATGTACGATTTGTTTGAGTTTTAACAAATTATATTTAATGTGTTCATTATATTTCTTTGTGCACCTAACTCTAGGTTTAAAGCTGGCTGTATTACTGATTAATACAGATGCTACTGACACAGGGATTTTACTGTAATCATGTTTATGTTTTATATTAATGTTGATAATAATAATGATAATAATATTGTTCAGACATGACAGTAAATGTTTAGCCACAGTTAATGGGTGTTTGATGGATCATTGCATCAGGTCCATTTCAACACTTTTCACTCTGCAGGCTTTACTACATATAAGCATACATTTAGTCCACTTAAGTTGACTAATCTAGAGCCCCTACCCCTGGGTTAAAGGTTACATCACTAAGTCTGTGTTAGCATAATATCTGAGGCCTATGACTTTTCTCAAAATCCTAAAATAACCAGAAACTCTTCCACAATAATGTACCCATTCTGTCTGGACAGATCCTCAAAATGCTGCCAAATCGTCTGTGTTCCGGTGCCGCCTGTAGCATTACAGAGAAGCCATCTGGAAACTGCTGGACAGGTTTTCAAGGGCACAAACTAATCAGTCTGCACATGTCAACTGCAATTTGAACAGACAGTGTTAGCTCAAAGGTCTTCACTATCCCATAACATGACATTAAAACAAGACCATGTTAACAGAACTTGTGTTGAAGACATTTTCTTCTGGAAAGCATTGGCTCTTGCATGTCAGGTGCACATCTTTTTAACACATTTCCCAGCTCAACAGTGGAATTGTAGCAGTGACATCGTCCCCACAGGCTGATGCACCACTCTTTGAAAACTGCAAAATAGTGTCTGAAAGAATACAGCAAAGATTACAAGCCATTTTTCCCTAATACTCCATTTGCTAGTCACACTGAAACATTTGCAGGAATGTACAGAACAATGCAGAATGACTTAGGCCACACTTACAAGGGTTAGTGTCACACTTTTGATGCCACCAAGACAAACGTGGTTTTGGATAACGATATGGTCCAAATCATGTCAGACACAAACTTCAATGCATTTGTTAAAATGGCATATGACAGACCAAAAACAAATTATCTCAATATTGTGAAGTAGAAGGAAAATGATATGTAGTTTGAATTGCTTTTTACAAATAGAAATCCCCTTAATAAAACCAGTTGTCTTCAGAAGTTCACCTCAGCATGAATCTAGATTTTCTAAAAGGGTCCTTTTCATGTTGCAGTCAGGATCTAGTTCTGCTTCAGTTGTAATGTTTTCACAGATGGTTTAAATTTTCCTTAAACACCTTCTGATACATGGTAGAATTCATGGTGGATTTAATTAGGTTGAGCCGGCCAGATCTGGCTGCAGCAAAACACCTGTGAATCATGACACTTCCACTTGTAGGCAATGGAATGACTGGTTCCAAATTTTTTAGAGACTCAGAAGTGGCTACAATCTTCATTCTAAAAGTTAGAAAATTCACACCTTCAGTTGGCCATGGTTTGCTTTCACACAGAGAATATTTACACCAGGCCAAACAATGTAATGCAGGTGCAATTGAAGCACAAAATGTCATAAAGTGGGTTTTTGATGGAGCAAAATGCAGGGAAGAACTCCTGAAGCTCGAGGTTTTCAGGTAAGATGAGTTTTTATTATCCATGGCAGGACACAGATAGGGTAGCCAACACACAAGATTCCACATACACATAACATACAGAACCAGCGGGGAACAACAGAAACAAACGGACTTCAATACAAAAACTGAACAGCAAGGGGACCAATGACAAACGTGACAAGACAATCAGAGGAAAAAACAGAACAGGTGTGGGCTTGGGGTGCAGGGAGACAGAAAACACAGGACTACACCAGGTAATATAACAAAAACACAAGCAGGGATGACACAAAAAGAAAGTCTATTGGGGTTTCTGTTGCTATTTTGGGGTTCAATTGTAGTTGTGCGTCTGCACCTCTTCACAACTCGGCGTAGCCCAACAAAACATATTCAGATTCTTTCTTCTTCTGATTCGTGATTACTCTGTTTTTACTTCTACTCAAATGCGCTGCTCTTACATCATTTTCTCTCTTCCTGCTTTTGGTACGCTGGGACCTGGCTCGCATTCACGCTGCAAGCAATCAGCTCCAGGGTCGGGATAAGCCCTGAAGAGACCGGCATTTGTAACCTTGTCAGGGTACTGTTCTCTGGGATGGTTCACACTGGCGTTCCCAAAGCGTTCCAAAGGTTTTGTGTGAAAGCACTGTCAGCCTTACTTTAACAGTCAGGATCACCAAGCTAAATTGAGGTTTAAACAGGACCAACCTCCTTCTAAACGGTATAAATTGCAGGTATAACATATGTAGAAGGTGGTTGCCCAATTAGTTTTGTGTTCTAAAACATTAGAGATGGCATCCTAATTGCTTGATCTACTTTGTTACATCAGAGTTGTATCTGACCTCAGAGTAGACAGGCTGAATTAATAAAATAAGAACCTGTGTTTTTATGACCTTTTATGACCTGCAGTATCATCATATACTAAACCTTAGAGCTAAACTGATTTTTAATGAGCTACATGTTGACTGTCAGCTACGCATATTAAATAGTTTATTTTACTTCTATCCTGTTGAAGTGAGCGTAGACACAAAAGCAGATGATATTGTAGCACCCTCCTCTGGACAGAATCAGAAACAGTCCCAAAACTCTTACTGATGTTAATATACGTGAGAAATTAATATTCAAAGATCTGAAGCCAAAAGTGAAACTTGGGAAGCATTTGTTGTTCTTGTTGTTTAGGAACACATCCTGATTTAAATTTAAAAAACATGTTTCAACATCTCACAATTAATTAGCTTAACTGGCAAGAGGTCTGTAATATGACTTGGTCAAAAGCAGAAAAAAAGATGCATTCTGTTCTCTTAAGGCCTCTGAGTTTTGTTAGACAACTTTAGAGAACAAACAGCATCTGTCACGAACTAGTGGTGTTGGGTTTTGATTTCTGTGTATTTCTGCTGTGTATTTTGACAATGTTTATGTCCATTAGGTCTTGCCTTTCTCAATCTCCTGTGATCATTGTTGTTAGTTAATTTGTGTTTAGAATCCTAGTTTATTCCAATGTTATTTGTACATATGAAATTATTTCTCTTAGATCTGTTTGTGTCCCCCTCATGTCTTGTAGTTTCTTTGCTTTGCTCCATTCATGTTAATTAGTCTTCCACCATCAGCCATAGCCGTCTCTCAGTCAAGTAGATTCTGCCTACCTGCACCATCTCATTTATTTCCATAGCCTGCACTTGTTTCTTTAACCATTTATTTGCTATGTTTGTCATTGTTCTCTCCTGGATTTTCCGATTCAGTTGTGTTTCCATGTCTGTTTCCATGTCTGGTTTTTCCTCAATGTTTTGCTGCCTGTTTTTCCTTCCATGTTCCATGTCCTGATCTCTGTGTGCCATGTTGTAAGTTTTTATAAAACATTTTTTATTATTAAAATCCTTATATTCAGTATGGTGCTCCAGCAATCCTGTCTACACATTGGTCCAGCTCCAACACCAAAATTTGTTACAGCCCCATGGAGACGAAGCAACACAGCAGACAGGTCAGGGAGAAAGTTGTAGAGAAGTTTAAAGAAGGGTTAAAAGACTTAGGACTGGAGTGGAGGTTCCCATTCTACAGCCACATATAATCTAAACAACATACATATAGAGCTTTTATCATCATACTGAGCATTTAAAGTGCTTTTACACTCTGCTCCTTTACCATGTAGTGTGCCACAGGGCTCAGTTTTAAGCCCTCCTTTTTCCCTACATCTGCTTCCACTTGGCTCCATATTGAATAAGTATAGTGTACTCTTCTACTGATACTAGTCAGATTTATATTCCACTCAAAAAGAAAAATGGAAACTGTGTTAATCTGCTGCTAAAATGTCTTAAATTTTTCAAAGTTCAATGAGATTAAGCCTGAAGTCATGGTATTTAGGCGCACAGCTGAGACTCCCATATCCCTCATCTAGCCCAGTATAAGAAGTCAACTATTACAAACCTTGGAGTTAAAGTGGATGCTGATCTTAAATTTGACAGCCAGATAGAGATAAAATGTGGATGTGAATAAAAGCCTCCTGCAGCACCTTTTCTGCTGCAGCAGAAATATATTAACAATTAATATATACAGCTCATATTAACAATGACACAGTCCCTAACCAGGTTGTATTCCACTTGCACAGATAAAACTGGCTTTATTTTGCCACTTCCTCCTTTTTTATGTGAAAGACTGGCTTTTACACTTAGGATGAGGGACTGATCAAGTTAATGTAAAATGTTGAACAAGTTCTTTTTGGTCAGATTCATAATTGGTTTAGTGCTGAATGTTTATGTGGGCATCAGAATGTGACCGGAGGCAGCTCTCCATGGCTTAGCAGTCCCGACAGACAGTGCAGCAGTTTTCTGTCAAGAGGGGCTTTGCAGGGGTTTGGGAGCTTAAGCGTTTGCTGTTGATAAAGGAACACACACATAGACACCTGTGCACAACTGACACACTGCTGAGAGTCAAGTCTTACATGGCAGAAAACAGAATTCAGGTTGTGTTTGCTGTAATTTTACAAGAAATCCTAGCAAAAAAACTGTTTTCAGCTGCCAGACATTTGCTTGTTTTTAATTGCTAATTGTAGAGAGAACTTTGACCCTGAAGTGTTGATGAAATCCATGCAGAGCCAAGGGGCACTTGTATATGAATACAGACCCCAAGCATATGCTATTCCCTAAAGATTTTATTAACGGAACCAGGTTTATGCTGTATACAAATTGTATAAAAATTCCTATTTAATTCACTCGTTTAATCAGATACCAAGATTCTTGCAAAAGTATTCACACCCCTTAAACTTTTTACCATTGTGTCATATTACAGGCACAAACCTCAGTGTGTTTAATGGGGTTTTATGTGACAGACCAACACAAAGTAATGCATCATTTTGAAATTGAATAAACATGATAAATGCTTTCAACATTTATCACAGACAAATCTAAAAAGTGGGCCCCTTATTATTCTGCTACCCCTAGCAACATAGCAGACGGTCAGGGAAAAAGCTGTGGAGAAGTTTAAAGGGTTAGTGCCACTCAGAATTACAGCACTTTTTTGTATTGGTCTGTGATAAAACTTTCACAAAAATCCATTGAAGCTTGTGGTGGGACATGACAACCACAATGGAAAAGCGTAAAAAAGTATGACGAAGTTCAATACTTTTGAAAGGTGCTATATGCTTCCCATTTACTATTGAATTGATAGTAACTGTCAAGAAGGTGGCTTCCTTGAGTGGGACCCGAGAATGCAGACAGGAAGGCGGAAGCAGCTCAGTGAGTAAAAAGGGTTAAAAAAAAACAAAGATAAAACTCATAGCAAGCAGAAGGTAAGACAATACAAGAACATAAACAGGCTTAGCATAACAATAAGAGAGGATATTGACAGGCATGACATGGCAGACAATATGTGTCCGCAAGGAGCAAACAGAACAACAGAGTATATATGTATATCTATGCCACGAAGGATTATGACAGTTCTGAAGGCAAAAGGGGGTCCAACCCGGTACTAGCAAGGTGTACCTAATAAAAGGGTCGGTGAGTGTATTTCAGTAAATTCAGTAACTTCACAGAAACACAAAACCTAACTCTTAAGGAGCTGCAGTGATCCACAGCTCAGGTGGCCTTAGATTAGCACTCAACAAATCAGACCTTTATGGAAGAGTGGCAAGAGTGGCACATATTCATGTGCTGGAATGGCCCAGTCAAAGTCCAACTTTGTCAAAAGCCTTGGAAATGAATAATAAATGGTCTCCATCTAATCAGACTGAGCTTGAGAACCTTTTCTAAGAGGAATGGAAAAAAATTAATTGTCTAAATGTGCAAAACTAGTAGAGACAGACCCCAAAAGATGTGCAGCTGTCATTGAAGCAGCAGGCAGGCAGAATGGCAAGAAAGTCAAGTGCAGAAAAGTTCTTGGACTGAGGGCATCATAGTAAAGGGAAATACAAATGCACAACACACTTTTCATATTTTAATTTGACCTTGTTGAATCTATGTCAGGCAGTTCTGAAGGCAAAAGGGGGTCCAACCTCATTTTATTCAATGCAGTTTATTTATATGGCGCCAATTCACAACACATGTTGTCTCAAGACACTTCACAAAGTTGGGTACATATAGGGGTTGGACAATGAAACTGAAACACCTGGTTTTAGACCCCAATAATTTATTAGTATGGTGTAGGGCCTCCTTTTGCGGCCAATACAGTGTCAATTCATCTTGGGAATGACATATACAAGTCCTGCACAGTGGTCAGAGGGATTTTAAGCCATTCTTCTTGCAGGATAGTGGCCAGGTCACTACGTGATACTGGTGGAGGAAAATGTTTCCTGACTCGCTCCTCCAAAACACCCCAAAGTGGCTCAATAATATTTAGATCTGGTGACTGTGCAGGCCATGGGAGATGTTCAACTTCACTTTCATGTTCATCAAACCAATCTTTCACCAGTCTTGCTGTGTGTATTGGTGCATTGTCATCCTGATACACGGCACCACCTTCAGGATACAATGTTTGAACCACTGGATGCACATGGTCCTCAAGAATGGTTCGGTAGTCCTTGGCAGTGACGCGCCCATCTAGCACAAGTATTGGGCCAAGGGAATGCCATGATATGGCAGCCCAAACCATCACTGATCCACCCCCATGCTTCACTCTGGGCATGCAACAGTCTGGGTGGTATGCTTCTTTGGGGCTTCTCCACACCGTAACTCTCCTGGATGTGGGGAAAACAGTAAAGGTGGACTCATCAGAGAACAATACATGTTTCACATTGTCCACAGCCCAAGATTAGCACTCCTTGCACCATTGAAACCGACGTTTGGCATTGGCATGAGTGACCAAAAGTCTGGCTATAGCAGCCCGGCCGTGTATATTGACCCTGTGGAGCTCCTGACGGACAGTTCTGGTGGAAACAGGAGAGTTGAGGTGCACATTTAATTCTGCCGTGATTTGGGCAGCCGTGGTGTTATGTTTTTTGGATACAATCCGGGTTAGCACCCGAACATCCCTTTCAGACAGCTTCCTCTTGCGTCCACAGTTAATCCTATTGGATGTGGTTCGTCCTTCTTGGTGGTATGCTGACATTACCCTGGATACCGTGGCTCTTGATACATCACAAAGACTTGCTGTCTTGGTCACAGATGCGCCAGCAAGACGTGCACCAACAATTTGTCCTCTTTTGAACTCTGGTATGTCACCCATAATGTTGTATGCATTTCAATATTTTGAGCAAAACTGTGCTCTTACCCTGCTAATTGAACCTTCACACTCTGCTTTTACTGGTACAATGTGCAATCAATGAAGACTGGCTACCAGGCTGGTCCAATTTAGCCATGAAACCTCCCACACTAAAATGACAGGTGTTTCAGTTTCATTGTCCAACCCCTGTAGCTCAGATTATTCTCATCCAAACACAGATACTCCTCTGCTGGTGTAGCTCAGAGAATCAAGATGGGGTTTCATTCTTGTCTGCATAGTATTTGAAAAATGCGGAGCAGCAAAGGGCAGGGCAAAGTTTTAAAGTGAACATGAGTGTTCCTAATAGGAAAGTCTGCACAGGTGTGTGTGTGTGCAAATACCAAATGCATATCTCATAGTAGAAGTGTGTTTGTTTAAAACCTGAATGGTGAGCCACTCCTACATTTTTAAGGCTGTTCCTGAATACGCCTGTGACCCTGCAACTTCTGGAGGGAAATTAATGGCTCAGGGAGATCTCTTTAATCTAAGCTGTTTTTCTTTACACATTACAGCACACACTTCACAAACATAAATCATTTCCATTTTATTTTTATCAGTAGGGAACTATTTGATGCATTGTGCTTTAAAAATATATTTTGTTAAACATTTTACGGGTTCACGTAGGGAACATGCAAGAGGCACATAGTAACTCTGGAGGAGATGCAGAGATCCAAAGCTCGGTGGGAGAATCTGTTGAAAGAACTATTATATTAAATAAAAAAAGATCTAACACTAGCTATCACTCTGAGCACTCCATCCCCACCATGATACATGGCAGTGGCAGCATCATGCTGATGGGATGCTTTTCTTCAGCAGGGGAAGGGAAGCTGGTCAGAGTTGATGGGAAGGTGGATGGCGCTAAACCCAGGACAATCCTGAAAGAAAACATGTTAGAGGCTGCAAGACTTGAGACAGGGGTGGAGGTTCACCTTCCAACGGGACAACTGCACTAAACATACAGTCAGAGACACAATAGATGGCTTAGGTCCAGAAATAAATACAACTAAGAATCTTTGCTAAGATTTGATGTTCACAGATTCTCCCTTCACATGGGGGGTTAAAACAACTCAACTCTTAACTTTTTCTACAATTTCAGAGACTAAAGTAAACAAAAGAACAAGATTTATAAAACATTGTTTTACATTCATTCCACATTAAAATGTTGCTCTACTTTCTGTTGGTTCTTTTAAAGCACATTCCAATAAAATGGAAACATACTCACAGGGTACAGTACTGTTAAGTAATAAGTCTTCTAAAGGCACATTCATTTCTGTTATTTCTGTTGTACACTTATTGTTGCAAATAAAGGCCATTATTGCTGCAAAAACCTTTAAAAAGAAACGTTTAAAGGAGCAGTGACAAGGTGGTAAAAATAACACATTTACAACACAAAAAAGTAAAATTACTTTTCCTGGAAACAATTTGTATTGTCTCCGTGAAGAATGCATGGTTGTCCCTGGAAAAGATGTTTGAAGGAAGCATATGTTCCTCTGAACTACTATCTTGCATAAATACTGCCATTACAAAGGTGGAAACAAGATTTGCCAAGAACACCGAGACAACCTCATAGCATCACAGAGACGGAGTTAGAAATTTTTTAATTAAATCAGTATTTGTCTTAATATAAAACATTTCTGATTCTGCAATAAAATAATAGTAAAATCAAATGTCAAATTTACGTGAAGAACGTCCCTTGGACAGTTTTGGATCAGGAAGTAAATATTTGTCTTCCTTTGATAAATCCAAAGACACCTGTCAAGTGGATACAG
The DNA here is from genome assembly GCF_021462225.1 of Girardinichthys multiradiatus. Taxonomy (NCBI): domain Eukaryota; kingdom Metazoa; phylum Chordata; class Actinopteri; order Cyprinodontiformes; family Goodeidae; genus Girardinichthys; species Girardinichthys multiradiatus. Next base: position 2,087,746 of record NC_061818.1, read on the forward strand.
CTTGTTGGGATCAGCTGTTTCCCACTAACGTAAAGATCAGGGTAAGAACAATATATTAGAATGTTTTGAAGAAAACGTGAGCTGTCTGAACAAGTTATGAAACTTTAAAAGACAAAACTCCACTTCAGTCACTCCTTTGTTTCATGGCACCACCCTTTAAAACAATGCATTTAAAGCTTCATTTCTGTCAAACTTGTCATTCCAGCGCTGGATGAATTTGCTGCAGGAAGAGAAACTCGGGGGACAGCCAGACACACCCATCAGTGTCACACCTGACATAGGAAATGCATAATATAGCCCCTTTTGAATGTTATACTAGCAACACTTATCTTTAAGTAATATCTACTCAATATAAACATCTGTTCATTAACTTGTTTAATTCATCATTCAGTGTTGCCATAAATACATGTTGCTTCCTAAAGGCAATGTAGCTGTCCCTGTGGGCTCCATGCCAGCTACAGTGCTGTGTTTGCCCTCTTGCAGTGCTTAATTTGTAAATCAAATAGAAGTGTGAGACCACGGTGTACTGAGGCCATTACTGATACCAGAATGCACAAATAACACAACGCGGAGGCATACAAATGTCAAAATATCTAAATGTGGGCTGCACAGTGGCGCAGTTAGTAGCACTATTGCCTTGCAGCAAGAAGGCTGCAAGTCTTTCTGCATGGAGTTTGCATGTTCTCCCCGTGCATGCGTGGGTTCTCTCGAGGTACTCCGGCTCCCTCCCACAGTCCAAAAGCATGACTGTTAGGTTATGTAACAGGTTGTTCAGAAGACCCGAAATTTCAGCCAGACACAACTGATAAGTCAGGGTACAGAAACATTTCCCTGCTCTTGCCTTGCAGGGAAATTCATGAATCAAGACGAGATCAGATCAGGCAGACAGGCAAAGAAGGAACGCTGGATACTACTCACACAAAGGCTTTTGAAAATCTGGCACTGGTTGTCTGTCAGAGAGCTGCGACGTGACGTAGGGCTTGACGCAGGACACATGAAACATAGGATGGCTCTTCATGTGGCGTGGTAACTGAAGGTGAAGCGGGTTCACCACTTTGGCTATGGGAAAAGGTCCAATGAAGTGAGGTGCTAGTTTTTTGCTTTCCACTCGTAGAAAAAAATCCCTGGTGGAGAGCCAAGCCTTCTGGCCAACTTGGTATGTTAGAGCTGGAGTGCGTCGGCAATTTGCAGCCCTGGATTGCACCTCTGACATGGCAGACATAGTTCTCTTGGCTTGAACGATGTAGAATGGAGAAAGACCAGTGGTGCTCGATGGAAGGGAGTTTATGGCATGCTCCATCCAAGGTAAGTTGTGTGACCACTTCGGATACGGAGCTTGGTCTCTATTTCTTGGTTTGCCTGTTTAGATTGACCATCAGATTGGGGGTGAAAACCAAATGACAGACTGACAGAGACTCCCAACATTGAGCAGAATTCCTTCCAAAAATGGGAGACGAACTGAGGACCTCTATCCGACACAATGTCTGTGGGGAGACCATAGAGGCGCAAAACCTCCCGAGCCAGTATTTCCCCCATCTCTTTAGCTGATTGTAATTTATGAAGAGGAATAAGGTGAGCCATCTTGGAGAACCTGTCGATGAACCTGTGACAAAGTCCATAGTAATGTGAAACCAGGGAAATGACGAAATGGGAAGCAGTCGCAGCAACCTTGAGGTGGTCGGCTTGAGGCCTTGGCTTGACTGCATTGATGACAAGCTGTGATTAATTCCTTGATGTCCTTAGTCAGGGTTGGCCACCGAAACTGGGTTAGAACCACCTGTAGTCTTGTTGATTCCTGGGTGACAAAAAAGATGTGACTTATGGAAGAACAAAAGTACATTTTGGATCAGATGATTGGGTACGAACAGACGGTCCTTAGGGCATGAGTCCGGAGGTGGATGTTTTGGATGGCGTTTCTGACCTCCTTTTCCAGTTCCATAATTGTGACTGAAATTATAACTGAATCCGCGAGAAGGAAGTCCGCCGCACCACTGGTCACAGAATCAGATTTCTTATGAAGTGCATCAGGTTTCACGTTCTTGGTCCCGAGTCTGTAAGATAGAGAGAAGTTAAATCAACCAAAAAACAGAGCCCACCTGGCTTGTCTGGGCTTAAGTCTTTCAATTGACTTGAGGTACTCCAACTTCTTATGGTCTTTCCAAACAATGAATGGTTCCTTTTACCCCTCTGGCCAGTGTCTCCATTCCTCCAAGGCGAGTTTTATGGCCAGCAGTTCACAATCCCCCGCATCATAATTTCATTCAGCTGTGGATAAAGTCCTTCAAAAGAAAGCACACGGGTGAACAAGATCATCAGGGGATCTTTGGCTCAGAATTGTGGCTACCCCCGTATTGGAAGCGCCAACCTCTACTGTGAACTGTTTTTCAGGATGAGGAGCTTGCAAAACAGGTGCTGTGGTGAACAGAGACTTTAACTTGGTGAACACCTTGTCTGCCTGATCGTTCCACACAAAACAATTCTAGGATGAAGTGAGAGCATGGAGAGTCGAAGCTGACTGTAGTTGCGAATGAAATGGCTGTAAAAATTAGCAAACCCCAGAAACCTCTGTAATTGCTTGCACTCAGATGGTGTGGGCCATTCAGAGATGGCTGTGGTCTTGGCAGGGTCCATAGTTACTTGATTGGGGGAGATAACAAAACCCAAAAAGGATTTAGTGGTGGTGTGAAACTCACACTTCTCTGCTTTGAGAAAAAGGTGATTTTGGAGAAGACGCAGAAGTACAGACCAGACATGGAGCTTGTGGGACTCAAGAGAGTATGAGAAAATCAAACTATCATCCAGATAAACAAACACATAATGTCCCACCATGTCCCTGAGTACATCATTAACCAATTTTTGAAAAACAGCTGGACCATTGGTCAGACCAAATGGCATAACCAAATATTCATAATGCCCATTAGGGATGTTGAATGCAGTCTTCCTTTCGTCTCCTTCTCTGATGCAGACAAGATGATAGGCATTTCGAAGATCCAATTTCGTAAAGTACTTCGCCCCTTGGATCAAAAGCAGAATTCATTAGGTGTAGAGGATAACGGTTCTTTACCGTTATGTCATTGAGACCTCTGTAATCAATGCATGGCCTGAGAGATCCGTACTTCTTGCCCACAAAAAAGAATCCAACTCCAGCAGGGGAGGATGAAGGACGAATGATGCCCGCTTTTAAAGAGTCCTCTAAGTAGGTCTTCATGGCCAGAGTTTCAGGAGCAGACAGAGAATAAAGACGTCCCCTACGGGGTGACGTACCTGGGAGCAGATCAATGCCACAATCATAAGGTCTATGAGGAGGCTCTAGATTTGTTGAATACTTCTTTAAGATCGTGGTACTCGACAGGAACCTTCCAGGTCCATGTAGGTCTCCTCTATGGAGCTGACGACCTCAGGGAGAGGACAAGCAGAAAGTAAACATGAAGCCAAACATGTCATAGACCAACTCAATATTGTGTTAGTCTGCCAGCCAATATGAGGGTTGTGTTTCCTCACCCAGGTGCCCCCTAGAACAACGGTTAACTGAGGAGATTGAATTATTCTGAATGTGAACTCCTCATGGTGATTACACCCAATAGAGAAACTGATGCTCTCAGTTATCTGAGCAGAACTAGACAAATGATATCCATCCAGAGCCAAAACATTGTCCGAGGAAGCGGCTGGAATGAGTTTGATGCCAAGCGCCTTAGCAAATAACTCATCCCTGACCTCAGTGTCAGCTCTAGAGTCAATAAACACTGAGACCTGGTGGGAAACAGAAGAAACCATGAGGTTAGCAGGAAAGGATTTCAAGGATGTGAAGGAGGAAATTCTTCTTTGGCTTAACAGAGTCTTCCTCTGACCTTTCTTCAAACAGATCTTGTGACCCTGTTCCCTGTGAGTCAGGAAATTGAGTTTTCAACTCCTGTACGCCACTGTTGTGCCAGCGAAGGGTCCATTTTGGCCAGATTTTTCTTTAACGGGTTGTTCAGAAGACCCGAAATTTCAGCCGGACACAACTGATAAGTTTTAAAAGATTTATTGATATTTCTGGAAGGCGTTCGGCAGGAAACCACCAGCGGTAAGCACGGGAGACAGACAAACTGGTTAGTGGCTGAGCGAAGAACTGAGAATTTAGTAACACTCAGAAATAAAGCCACTAACCTTTTCAGAATCTGTGAGAGGATCAGGAAACTGAATTTCGGCTCCTTAGTGTGATCGTCAGGAGGCAGCAGGGCAACGTTACACTGGCTGTCCGGTTTGCAAACCCAGTGACTGAGCAGAAGGCGATGGTTAGGCATGAATGTGTGTGTGTGTGTGTGTGTGTGTGTGTGTGTGTGTGTGTGTGTGTGTGTGTGTGTCTGTGTTGTCCTGTGATGGACCTGTCCAGGGTGTACCCTGCCTCCCACCCATAGACTGCTGGAGATAGGCACCAGCGTCCCTGCGACCCACTATGGAAGAAGCAGTAGAAAATGACTGACTGACTGATTTAAGTGTGATTTTTAGTATATTCTACACTACGGCCAGGTACGCCTACACATCCTAGTCCCTGCTCTGCACCTTGCTCTGTGTCTCAGTAGCAGTCCTGTGTCCTTTAGCCACTCACAACCTCACAAAAGGGACCGGATTGAAATTGCTCAAAGGAGGTCCGAAAATATTGAGAAAAAACTGATCAGAGATTGTGGAAGTGTGTAGAGAAGATTGGCTTGGGGTGCAAATCAGACTATTCTGGGAAAAGCCCCATTCACATTCTGTACTTGATATGGGGATGGTATTCACAGCTGTAAACAGTTCTTTCAAGTCATCATGAATGTCTTTTCCTCCTGATTCCATGTACTTTCTGTGGGATCACTGCACGGGCAGAGTCTATGCTTAAGCGCAGACAGAGCAACTTGACATTAGTCTGTCAATACAGAACACCTGCGGCCTTGGGCCAGTACTGTGGATAAAGCACCTGAAGATTCTCAATAAAACAATCATAGCCACTGCTGTCGGGCAGGCGCCCACCGTGGGACAACAAGCCCTGTTCTAAGTGTTTGGTCACACTTAGAAAAAACTGCCTAATATTTAAATCTTTGTCACTGGCATTTCCTTCAGTAAGAGTGATGCCTACAGAGGAGTTGCTCTCAATGCCCCTCTTGCTCATTTCAGAAGAGCATCCTGGTCGCTCCGACATCGCTTCAAATATGCTGACTACACTAAACATAGCTTTATGAGCCGAGATTATTGTAGTATCTCTTTTTTTCAGTTCTAGTGAAAGTTCAGATATCTAATATCTGATATCTGACTGATTTTGCACAGCTGAACATCCAAACAGGATGCACATTTCCATACAGTTCCATGCAGTTCCATACAGTTCTCGTTAGACATGTTATGAAGAGAATTTAGTTGGTCAATATAAACTTTAAAATGATTTACTGTCCCCATCTCTTTCACAACGTCATTAACTTCAAGCTCAAGTCTATAGGCTAAGTGGTGCCACACAGTTATTTGAAGAAAAATAGCCTGAAGTGTACTGGCAAGACCACTTTTTCATCGTAACCTCTATCACATGTACGTCCAATGAGAGTTTTAGACAAAAACGCCTTCATCAAATGTATACAGTCTAGTGTGTATAGTAAATTAGCAAAATTCCTTCTGCAGATAAATTATGTAGTTCAACAGTTCAGTAAATATGGTACTTGGTTTGTCCATACTGGTAGCTGTGTTCTTATGCATATAATAAGATAACAGTGGACCTGTTCAGCAAAAAGCTACGTTTTGATGTACACTCCACAATTCGATCAAAGTGTTTTTACACGTTGCGTGTTCACACATGCAACATTAGAATACATTACTCTACCCATATCAAGTATGTTTAAACATTTGTTTACGAAGTGCTCACTGCTCCTTTGTTGTGTCAGTGGCAGCTGAAGTTATTGAGCATGACATTCATTCTTTAGCCAAGCGATGGATAGTAGGTCTGCTTGGCCTTGAACTGGGCAGCCATCCAAATTGTTGGGCATCCCTTACTTGACGATTCCGAGCCAGACTCTTTCACTCTCCTCACTGTCCTGCTCCACATGTGAATATCTTAAGTGAGAGGCACACTCAATGAGATACCTGGTAATGTGTCACGCCCTGAGAGTAAGCACATTCCATGCAGTTGCTGCATTCTTAGGATGAAAGGGGTAATCTACAGACATTAGAAAACTCAAGAACTAACTATGCAGTAGTGCAACACATACCAGACAAAGAAGCACACATCACGTTGGGAGAAAGTAATAATACCTTGACCTGACCCTGCACAGCTGGCATGTCTGTCACGTCAGTAAAAAGAAGTATCAAAAAAATATGGAACCTTTTTGGTGGCTTCTATATATGTAACACTGCTAATGGATAATAATATAACTGAGTGTGACACCGGCAATAAACTGCATTGAAGATCCAACATAGATTTGGTCTCACTGCAAACAGTGAGCTTTCGAAAACGAGAAAATAAGTGCAAAAATTAGGTGCATTTTCACTGAAAACAAAACAAGAACATGTGGCTTGTTAGGATTTTCCAAACAAGTAAAACTATCTAACCTCAAAATTAACAATGTCAGTTAGTCACTTTCTACACCACTTCTTCCATAGTGGGTCACTGGGAATCTGATGCCTATCTCCCCATATCAAGTACAGAATGTGAACGGGGCTTTTCCCAGAATAGTCTGATTTGCAACCCAAGCCAATCTTCTCTACACACTTCCACAATCTCTGACCTGTTCTTTCTCAATATTTTCGGACCTCCTTTGAGCAATTTCAATCCGGTCCCTTTTGTGAGGTTGTGAGTGGCTAAAGGACACAGAACTGCTACTGAGACGCGGAGCAAGGTGTAGAGCGGGGAGTAGGATGAGGAGGCGTACCTGGCCACAGTGTAGAATATCCTAAAAATAACACTTAAAACAGTCAGTCATTTTCTACTGCTTCTTCTGTAGTGAGTCACAGGGAAGCTGGTGCCTATCTCCAGCAGCAGGAGGTGGGGTACACCCTGGACAGACCACCAGTCCATCACAGGGCAACACATAAACAACTAAGTAACCTAAGGGCAATTTAGAGAGTCCAATTAACCTAACAGGCATGTCTTTGTACTGTGGGAGGAAGCCAGAGTACCTGGTGATAACAGGGAGAACATGCAGAAAGACCCCCAGCCGGGAATTGAAAGCAGGACTTTTGGCTGCAAGGCAACAGTGCTACCAACTGCACCACCACGCAGCCAAATTAGCAATGTGTTTTCTAATTCTGATTCTAGTGAGTGACATGAGTCCTATCTTCTCAATATGCTGAAAAATATTCTTAAAGTAAGCAAATGCTAGAACCATTATCTTGAAATTAGCAATTTTTGTCTTGAAACCAGTAAACTTATAAAATCTACTCAATTCATTGTAGTGAAGGAGTTTTGGTGTCCTTTGAAAAATGTATAAACAAAATTGGTCTACCCAAAAAACATTTTTTTCAGTATCTACAGATCAGAAGTTTTATCACTACTTTGTTAAAATCTACTGCTGAATACCCACTGTCCCCTATAGAGAATATAGCTGTTTACCATCATTAGAGTAGAGGTCTACTTTCCAAATTTTACAAAATCTTAATTCTAACCTCAAAAGAAATTTACAAGCATGGGAGATTGATCTGCAAACAGGAATTTCTGAAGATGATTGTAATAACTTCTGCCTATTGGCACAAATGTAAACAGTACAAGGTTTAGATTGCTACAATACAAATGGTTATTCAGAACCTGTATCACTCCTGTAAAACTTTACCATTTCGATTCAAATATTCCTGATATCTGTGTTAAATGTAGACCAGATAAGGACACTCTCCTTCATTGTATGTGGCAATGTACAGAGTTTCAGATTTTTTGGAAGGAACTTATGTTTATTTCTTGTTTGATCGAATATACACTGCCTAGCCAAAACAAAACGTCGCCACATGGATTTAATTAAGCAAATAGGTATGAACCTCCCATTGGATGATTACTGCATGGGCGATTATGTTTCTAGCTTGGAATAAGTTATTTAACACCAACTGGTGAAATGAGTTGCTTCTCATTTCTTTAACAACCATATTGAAAGACACATCCCATGGTTGTGGAAAAGATGTCAGTCTGTTTCAGAAGGGTCAAATCACTGGCATGCATCAAGCAGAGAAAACATCTAAGGAGATTACAGAAACTACCAAAATTGGGTTAAGGAATGTCTAACACATTATTAAAAACTGGAAGGATAGTGGGGACCCATTGTCTTCGAGGAAGAAATATGGCCAGAAAAATATCCTGAATGATCGTGATCAGCAATCCATTAAATGTTTGATGAAATCAAATCAAAGAAAAAAAACAGTAGAACTCCGGGCTATGTTTAATAGTGAAAGTAAGAACAGATCCACATGCATAATGCGAAGAGAACTCAAGAGATTGGGACTGAACAGCTGTGTAGCCTTAAGAAAACCCCTAATCAGTGAGGCTAACTAGGAAAAAAAGGCTTCAATTTGCTAGGGAGCATAAAGATTTGGACTCTGGAGCAATGGAAGAAGGTCATATCGTCTGATGAGTCCAGATTTACCCTGTTCCAGAGTGATGGGCGCATCAAGGTAAGAAGAGGCAGGTGAAGTGATGCACCCATGATGCATTGTGCCTACTGTACAAGCCTGTGGAGGCAGGGCTATGATCTGGGATTGCTGCAGTTGGTCCGGTTTGGGTTCATCAACAGTATGTTTTCAAAGAATGAGGTCAGCTGACTACCTGAATATACTGAATGACCAGGTTATTTCATCAATGGATTATTTCTTCCCTGACGGCATGGGCATATTCCAAGATGACAATGACAGGATTCATCGGGCTCAAATTGTGAAAGAGTGGTTCAGGGAGCATGAGACATCATTCTCACATATGGATTGGCCACCACAGAGACCTTAACCCCGTTGAGAATCTTTGGGATCTGCTGGAGAAGGCTTTGCTCAGTGGTCAGACTCTACCATCATCAATGCAAGATCTTGGTGAAAAATTAATGCAACACTGGGTGGAAATAAATCTTGTGACATTGCAGAAGCTTGTTGAAACAATGGCACACCAAATGCATGCCGTAATCAAAGCTAAAGGCGGTCCAAGGAAATATTAGAGTGTGTGACCTTTTTCTTTTGGTGGTGACTCTTTTTTTTGGCCAGGCAGTGTAATATGCCAACAGACTGTAAACTCTGCCTACCACACATCTTCCCTGATGGTTTTAAAAAACCTATAATGTGGAAGGATGCTTGTTATCTTTTGCCTTTTACAGGCTAAGCTTGTGATCGCTCTGAAATGGAAGACCAAGACAGAAAGACCAAAGATAAACCAATGGATCACACTAATGTCTAACAACTTGGTACTGGAGAAACTGACTTGTATTGCAAAGGGAAACTTAAGGACTTTGATAGTATGTGGTTGCCCTTCTAAAGTTTTGTTAAAAATAGTAACATGTAAATGTCATTTATTTTTTTGGGATAAAGTGACCTCTTCGTTTTGGGTGGGAGGAGGGTTTATAATGTGTTTCATTATTATTATTATTACTATTTTCTTGTTTTTTGCTCTTTTTCTTGTATGTTGTTCTTGGTATGTTTGGAAAACAAAAAATCTCAATAAAAATATATTTTTTTAAAAAGGCGTGAAGGGCTTGTTATGGTGAAAGATTTTGAATGTATTTTAGGGGGGGGGGGGGGTACAGTATTACACAAAATAATAACAAAAAAGGAAAACACAGCCTACCTATTTGAAGTGAACTTTCCTCCTGCCGGTCGCATCAAACAAAAGAAAATCAGTGAAACCCTTCTGAAGAAACAGAAGACTGCTGAGATTTTCTATTTCTTTCCTTAGGTCTTTGTCTCTTAATTGTTCATTTAAGGGTGGGTGTTACCTGAACAATAAACTGGACTGTAGCCACAACACCGATGCTCTTTACATGAAGGGTCAGAGAAGACATTACTTGCTAAGAAGACTGATATCTTTAGGAGTGCAGGGGTGCTCCTGAAGACCTTTATGACTCTGTGGTGGTAACATACTACAGCCATGGTGTAGTATGTTGGAGCAGCAGTTTATCTACAGCTGAGACGTGGCAGTTAGATAAGGTAATCAGGAAGGCCAGCTCTGTCCTAAGATGTCCCCTGGACACAGTGCAGTTGGTGGGAGGCAGGAGAACTCTAGCAAAAATGGCATCAGTGTTGGACAATGTCTCCCACCCCATTCATGAAGCTGTTGCAGGACTGGAGAGCTCCTTCAGTGACAGACTGCTGCACGCTAAGTGCCAGAACGTTTTTTTATTTCTTGCAAGTTGCCTGTTGTTCTCTATGCACAAGTATACTTGCACATTTTGAAATTGTTTTAATCATCCTACTTACTTGTACATTTCTTTTCATTTGAGTATGCTATTTTAATAACTGTACAATAGTTCTCTTATGTTGTAAATTTGTCCTTTTTACAAAGTCTGTCTTTCTACATTTATTTCTTTGTATGAATCTACTTGCTTACATTGTGACTGTCACTTGGCTGCTGGTACACCTGAATTTCCTCACTGAGGGACAATTGAGGATATTTTTTAATTTAACAACAACTGCTACCAAAGCCACCACTATACTGCTATCACTATTACTACTCCTAGTACTAATAATACCTCTACTGCTACCCCTACTACTTCTACTGCTACTACTATTACAAGGGAATAGAGAAAAAAGATCTGCATTGGACTGAAGGTTCGGATTGGACTCCAAAGTGTGTGGAGATCTCAAAGAAAACAGCCCAGTGCTGTTGCATATCACAAGATCTATATGTGTTTGTATTTAGGCTGTAACAAAATAACAGAGTGTATTTGTAGCGTGGTTGAGAAGATGAAATGGACAACGTTTGTCACCATGCATTATCAGGGAATTTCAGGGTGGGAGACGTCTGCCTGTTTCTTTTTTGTTGTTTTCAGATCAGATAGTCACAACAAATGACAATATGTATGTAAAGAAACTTTCTGACCATGCACAGGTCAATTATGGGCGCAGCGGAAACTTAGAGCCGTCAGTGTTTCAGGAATGCAGAACGCCTAATAACCTAACATATAAATATTGTGTTTTGATATAAAACATTCCATTGCATAATAACCATAAACATACAACCAGAGCTGTATGTTTAAGGTCATTATCCTGCTAGAAAGTGAAACTCCGCCATTTTACAAACTCTGACAGGCTTTGTTTTAGGATTTCTTTCCACCCATTTTCCTGTAAACTTTGACCAGGTTCTCTGTCCCTGTTGAAGTAAAGTATCCCCACAGCATGATACTGGCACCACCATGTTTTACTGTACAGATGGTGTTTTAGGTAGATGTGGACAATATGGAGTGTTAGTTTTCTACCACACATATGTACATTTGTCCACTTGTTTGCTGTGTCCCTAATAAAGGTTGTGGCGGACAGATCTTCTCATTGCTTTTTTTTAACAATCTTGCCATTTTTTCTTGCCATTCTTCCATAAAAGTCAGATTTGTAGAGTAGCTGGCTAATAATTTGAATGATTCTTCCACCTGAGCTGTGGATCTCTGCAGCTCCTCCAGAGTTACTATGGGCCTCTTTGCTGCTTCTCTGATTAATACTCTTCTTGTCCAACCATTCAATTTAGGTGGATGTCCATGTCTTGGTAGGTCTGCAGTTGCTCCATCCTCTCTCCATGTTCAGATGGTGGATTTTTACAGAGCTCTGTGGGATGTTTAAAGTTTGGGGTATTGTTTTTGAACCTAACCCTGCTTTAAACGTCTCCACAAACTTCTCTCTGACCTGTCTGCTGTGTTCCTTGGTCTTCACGATGCTGTTTGTTCTCTAATGTTCTCTAACCAATCTATGAGGCCTTAATAGTACAGATGCATTAATACCTGCAATGAGTACAAGTCATTATTTCCAAGTTCAAGTAATTTAATACAGCATTCATTTGGAGAGACATTCATGTGTTCATTATTATGAAGCTACAACTAACATGAAGAGATTGTTATGAGCCATTAACATTCTATAATAACCCACCAGCGACACTGGCTAATAATCAAGCGCTTTTTTCACAGTACAGTAAAACATGCACAGCACATGCAGTCCGGAGCTCATATACCAGCTTTCTTTCACTCTTTGTTGCATGAAATAAAAATTGTTACTAAGACTTGAGTCACAGACCATGAGTCCGAGTCAAGTCTAAAATCTATAGTGTACGAGTTTAAGTCTTTTATTTTAGCAACTTGAGTCAGAGTCTCAAACTTGACTCACTATCGATTTATACTCAAATTGAATTTTACACATTTGGATTTTATTTAGATGTATCAGAGAAAATGGGCCTCATTATGACATAAAATCAAAATGAAATGTATTCAGGGGTGTGGTTGTAGCATAAAAAGTGGAAAAATGTGTGTCAATGAGGTCTGATATTTATCTCAAAATACCCACTACTCAGTCATGAGATTGTGTCTACATGTTGGACTGTGGACATTTTGGAGTGTCTTCTCCCTGTCTCACTCTATGCCAGTCTTCCCAGACAACTCTAACAGCCTCTTGTGAATCATGCTTGTGTTTCTGGTCAGAATCCTGCTAGACCAGTTCGGCAGATGAGACAGACATTCCAGCCATTGAGGAGCACTTGGATCAGGCTACACCTTGCCCTTTACAGGTTTCATTAATTTGCAACAACTCACATCCTAATTCAATGCATAATATTCCTGTTGTAACAAACAGCAGAAAAACAAAATTTTTACAAATGAACTTTAATTCTTTTAACAGTATATGTTGGAAACATATTTTCACTATATCAAACATTGTCCTGAAAATAAAATAAAATAAAAAATAAATAAAAAATCTGATTCACTGTTGGTCAATTTACTGTTAAAAATATTTCCAATACTTCTTGTTTCCATTCATCCACAAACTGAGTTTCCCATATGGTTCTAAGCTGCAAGTATGTTTGCAGGAAGGGTTGGGCATGTTGTTAATGTTCAAGCACAGCACAATGTTCCAACACATTGATCCAGCATATTCATTAACTCCTGCTTTCCTATCAATAGAGGAGTGGAAGAATGTATCGCTGATGCTGAAAGCGCATGGGGAGACAGATTATTACCATTACCTGTAGAACCGTGTCAGATAATGAAAGCAGGGACAGATACACACTCATCAAACACCCCTGTGTCCTACTGCTTCATGACATGTTCACTGTCGAGTTGCCTAGGAATGTTTTCTATCTCTAAGATGCCTACAACGCTTCAGTCCTTTGCATGAATAAAACAATGCATTTCTACCTAATTTTAAGCAATTTACTCAGTAAATGTTATGAATAAAAAAGGTTGCAGGAGATCTTGGTCTGAAACATCAGAATCAGAATCAGAATCAGCTTTATTGCCAAGTTCGTACATACAAACAAGTAATTTGACTCCGGTACACTTTGCTCTTTTGTTCTGTTTTTGCATTACAGAATATACAAATTTACAATTTACAATGTACAATATACACATATCTAACAGAAAAGGTGCATTTGCAACATCTGCATGCTGTTGTTCTGTACTCTATTGAATGTTCATCAGAGAAACAGCCTGGTGGAAGAAACTGTCTCTGGAAACTGTCTCTATGGCGGCTGGTTTTAGTAAACAGTGCTCTGTAGCGGCGGCCTGAAGGTAAAACTCTAAACAGTTTATGTGCAGGATGTGTGGGGTTGGCAGAGATTTTAGCAGCTCTTTTCTTGACCCTAGACCTGTATAAGTCCTGGATGGAGGGAAGGTCAGCTCTGATTATTCTCTCTGCAGTCCTGATTATTCGTTGCAGTCTGGACCTGTCCTGTTTTGTGGATGAGCCAAACCACACTGAGATGGATGAAGACAGGACAGACTGAATGATGGCAGTGTAGAAGATGACCAACAGCTCCTGTGGAAGGTTGAACTTCTAATGTGAAGCAGGAAAGAGATCAGCAATGATGTTGGTGAAATAACAGTTGCTGTCATCCAATCTAGGATGGGTTATAGTGCTATTTGTTAACAGTGTAGAAGACATTTTAAGAGCACTTTGCTCCCAGACTGCACATTTAGTGGTGGTTCCCAGAGGTTCTAAAGGTAGGATGGGAGGCAGATCTTTTTGTTTTCCGGCTCTTCTCCTGTGGAACGAGCTCCCAGTTTTACTGTGACTGGAATATTCACAGTATGTGCTCTCTTTCATCCTATAGACTTGAAAACTGGCTCAGATTGTATCTTACTTTATGAGACTTTGGTTATTTTTATGCAACCCATGCGCTAGGTCAAAATCTTTTTCAAAATACATCAACCTAACATGCATCGGTTGACCCAGCATCTGGGTTGTTTGTGCTTGGAACATCGTCGTCACGTGGAGAGACGTGCTCCACCGGGAATGTACTGCGCCCGTAACTGTGCCAGGCTCCAGGCTCCATCAACCGTGAGCTCACACATATTAGGAGAACCTGGCTGATCATCTTCGTTGCAAGAAAAAACATGACTGAAAGGTTTGTGCACACTACATATCTAATTCGCATTACATAATAAAATAGTATCTTTTTATTGTCGAGGCTAGTTGGTTGGTTTGGCTAACTACACAGCTAGCCATTTAGCTGTTTAGCTTTTCTGTTTTGTAATTTGGCAATTTACCGAATGATCTAATAAAACTAGTTCATAATGTATGTGGGCATATGGTCGTGTTTATTTTTGAGTTTTCCAGCTTGAATCTCGCTGATTCGCTAGCCAGCAGGCTAATTGACCTGCTAGTTAGTTTGCTAGCTAGTATGGATGGGAACATAATGGTTTTTGATGCATCTTATATTCTATTAAAACTATTCTGCATTGATGCTGAGTCCACTTTAAGTCCATGCATCTGGAGCTTGTGAGAAGCGTGCAGCTTGCCTCCAATAAACTGCGGCCTAGCTTTGCTTTTTCGTGTAGCTCTTTGCAAATGACAAACTGCTTTTGAAAGTCCAGAAAAACAACAAAGATAACAGGTTAAATTAAACTTAGCAGTGCTAAATTTCCATCCTTCAACTCGCGCCATTTTTGTTCTCCGTGTGCGTGTGTGGTGCGCGCTGTTGTGTTGATCGGAGGAAGGCTGTATGTTAAGCAGACTTTGAACTTAGTCTATGCTCTAATTTAAATCAATTAAATTAAAGCATATAATTAAACACCTGTTGATCCACCCTCAGCCTGAGTGTTTTTTTCTTAAGATTTTTCGGTTTGTTTTAGATCAATGGACAGCTTTGTCATCAAACCTTTTACAGAGTGACAGCTGACTGACCTTGTAGAAAGATTTAAAGGGTAGAAATATATATTTCCCCCCCACCCACAGCATTGCTACTCATAGTGATAATTTGAGAGATGACTGCATTTCTTTTTATTAATCTCCACAGCTAGCCTTCTGACAACTTTATATTATTCTCAAAAAACATCTTTAGAAAGAAGAATACACTAATAAAGCATCTAATTTGTTCCACTTCGTTCCCGGTCTCCTCTTCTACTCTGTTCAGGTTGGAAGTCAAAGTAGGTCTTAAAGGCTGTCAGCTGACAGTCCCACTCGTGGCAAGACCCCACTGTGGGGATGGCGTTGGCACATACACAACACACTCCAAGGTGTTTCTAGGTTTTTCCTCTTCTTCTCAGGCAGTGTACCCCTAAAAAAACAGTGGACACACCCCTTTCTCCAAGAGCCTTGCCTAGAGAGATCTCTGCAAGCTTGTGGCCTACTTATAGTGGGATTAATAAAACTACAAACTAACAGATGCAGGGTGGAAATTGGCTGCACATAACAGCATAAGTTTTATTTTAGTTGGATACTAAATGACATGGTCACAGGTAATCCATTCCACACCGTATTAACACCTTTGTCTTCATAAAGATGCCATTGGAGAACTCGCCCTGAAGCAGCTACCACCTTTACTTCCTCCAACCGCTTACAAAGTTGGCCATGGTGCAAAAACGGTTGGTCACACCATTGGACAATGCAGCTTGGCCTTCATCTTAGGCCTGTAAGTTCTACAGCACATCTAAAGTGGAACTTTATCAATTTTATTAATATACCTTTTACTCCTGGGTTTAAAAGTGTGTGTGTGTGTGTGTGTGTGTGTGTGTGTGTGTGTGTGTGGGTGTGTGTGTGTGTGCGTGTGTGCGTGTGTGTGTGTGTGTGTGTGTGTAATTTTAACAAAATTACAGTTTAGCAAAGTTACGTTATTTTGTGCTTTTGTACAAATATTATCACTATCGCAAGATTTATTAATATCGTGCAGCTCTAATGTACATAATGTTTTTTCTTGCACTAAAAAGATGGTTAAATATTTGTGTGACTATATCTGACTCAAAAAAATTAGTTTTTTATTGAAACACTGAAACGAAAATAACCCTCTTCCTTTCAAATTCCTTTAGTCAAGTGGTTCAGGTTAAAGTCTGTATAATGCTCCATTAGAGAACAATACTGTGTACTCTGACTAAGTACATGTACACATTGTATAGTGTTAGGTAATGTGTACATGCCCCTAGTCAGAGTACACGGGATAGTGTTAGGAGTATACTATACTGTGTGTGTGTGTGTGTGGGTGTGTGTGTGTGTGTGTGTGTGTGTGTGTGTGTGTGTGTGTGTGTGTGTGTTTGTGGTCAGGCTGTGGGTTTTTTTTTTTTCCACTTTAACTCATGTAACTAGTATTTATTAAAAAACATTTGGTCCTTGCTCACTCTCACTTGCCCATTCACGTTGTCTTTTTTTTTTTTTAGCCTGGAACAAACATAGTGGATTACCTCCATGAGGCCAAGGCATCCTTACCTCTAGGTCCCGACGCTAGGAAAGGATCAGCATGCATCTTAGGCTTTTGTCATGATTGCTGGACAGGCTTTGGAACACGTCACATCAGGCCATTCAGCCCATCAGTGTCTGCTTCGAGGCATTCTTTTTTTTAGACATTAAATACCCGAAGCAATGTGAACATGTGTGGGAATTCCTACAGAATGCAGTCTATGAAATTCCAGTAGGGGAGTCCAAGCTGGTAACGTTTCTTCAAACTTGCTTGCCAGTAGAGCTAACGGCCTCTAGGACAGCTTGTTGCTACCAGTTTGACACTAGGCCTGTTAACTGTTATCAGTTGTTATGCATTGTTGTGCACTGTTTAATATTGTGGGTATTGAGTATTAAGAAAGGCAGTGCCTTGCAAAGATGCCGCTATTGTTTATTGCATAATATATGCTTTGCATGACCAAATCTAGCATGTTATTTTTTATAATCAAATTGGGTTATATTTAGCCCAACTGTTTGTAGTCTGTAGGATCATGTTGAAATGGATATAAGTGATTTTGGTTTTCACATTTTACTCTGCTGAATTCTGACCAAGTTTTAAATTGAGTTTCAAAATGCAAACAGAATGTAAAAAACAGAATAAATAATAGAGTGGGTGTTCTGGAGAAGGGATGCATCTAAAATTGCATTAAAATTAAAATTCTAGAATTGCGCCGCTCAAGGTGGCAGCAGGTTGGAGTAGCTCTGTTACTTTTGATTCTGATTTATTCTTTTTTGGGAACTATTTCTCTTGTGGTGGATACAGCATCTGACACCTTTCCGGTCTCAGATGCTGTGCAGCTTGGAGGTTTTTTCCTAAAACTTTCTATTTTTGGACATTTGTTATGATGCATTGCCATGGCAGAGGGGTTGTTTCTTACAACCGGGAGCAGCTGATTAATATCTCAAAAGCTCAAATAATACTTCAACTACAACCCCAAATCTCTAATGAGTAGAAAAGGAGACCCCGTGGATGCAGAGCTGGAGCTAAGAGAAGAGATTGAAGGAGGAAGTTCAAACCATCTCTTCCGTCAATTATGATGGGCAATGTGAGATCGTTGGGAAACAAGTTGGATAAACTCCAAGCCCTACAAAGGACCCAGCCAGAGTACCGGGCATGCAGTATTATGTGTTTTACTGAGACATGGCTGCAGGATCATATCCCTGACTCCAGCGTCTCTCTGCCGGGCTTTTTAACCATACGAGCAGACAGAGATTTAAAGAGGACCGGCAAATGTAAAGGAGGTGGACTGGCAGTACTTGTGAACAACAGATGGTGTCATCCAGGACATGTAACTGTGAAGTGTCATCTCTGCAGTCCAGATATTGAACTGTTGGCAGTAAGTTTTCATCCATATTATTTACCCAGAGAGTTTACCAGTGTTATGTTGGCAACAGTTTACGTTCCACCTTCCGCTGTTGCCGACACTGCATGTGATGCCATCAGCTCAGTTGTTGCTAAGCTACAGACACAAAACCCCAATGGGTTTGTGGCAATATCTGGTGATTTTAACCATGCTTCACTCTCTGCTACACTTCCAACTTTTCAACAGTTTGTCAGCTGCTCTACCAGAGAAAACAAAACATTGGATTTGTTTTATGCAAATGTCAAGGACTCTTGCATCTCTACAGCAAGACCTCCTCTAGGCAAATCAGATCACAATCTTGTTTTTCTCTGCCCGAAATATAAGCCCCTTGTTCAGAGGCAACCTGTAATAAAGAGGACTGTGAGAAAATGGTCACAGGAAGCTGAAGAAGCTCTGCAAGGTTGCTTTGAGGCTACAGACTGGGACGCACTGTGCCAGCCACATGGAGAGGACATCAATGCCATGACTGAGTGTGTAACCGACTATATAAACTTCTGTGTGGATAACATCATCCCCACCAGAACCGTGAGATGCTTCCCCAATAACAAACCTTGGATCACCAGTGACCTGAAGGACCTGCTTAACAAGAAAAAAAGAGCCTTCAGAGAGGGAGACAGAGAATTATTTAGGAGTTTACAGAAGCAACTTAAAGTCAAGATAAGAGACAGTAAGGAGGTGTACAAGAAGAAGCTGGAGAACAAGCTCCAGCAAAACAATATCAGAGATGTGTGGACAGGGATGAAGAAGATCACAGGCTTCAGGCAGAGGGATGATCAGACCGATGGAGGTCTGGACAGAGCCAATGAACTGAACATATTCATCAATAGGTTCAGTTCAGAAACAAGCTTCACGTCCTCCTCTCCTGCTCACAGCCAAACAGACATTCCACCCTCCTTTGACCCACAGGACCCACAGCTGTCCAGTAACACCTCAAATTTTTTATCTTCCACCTCAGCCCTAGACCCTTCTGCTTCTACATGTTTGCCTTCAACCATATCAGAAGATGCTGATGCTTCCTTTGCTTCCCCCTTCCACCTGTGTGTCTCAAGAAGTCAAGTGAAGAGACAACTGGAGACTGAATAGGAATAAGGCTGCAGGTCCAGATCATGTCAGCCCTAGAGTCCTGAAGGCCTGTGTGGATTCTGTGGGATTCTGCAGCACCTCTTCAACCTTAGCCTGACCCAGAAGAAGGTTCCGGTGTTGTGGAAGACCTCTTGTCTTGATTTAGTGTTAAATACAGATAAAGTTATTATAGTGGGGGATTTTAACATTCATGTTGATACTGAAAGTGATAGCCTAAATATAGCTGTTAGGTATTATTTAGTCAACTCAGAGGTAAGAACGATACAGTAAGAGTTACTTGCAGCAAGGGTAGCCCACTTTGTAGTGAAACTACAAAGTTTTGACAACCAATCTCTTTATTTATATGCACAGTTCAACAGACAGTTCAGACAGGGTGTATGTGTGTGAGACGGAAAGGAGGCTGGTTCTCATGAAGATAACAATGATCTCACACACACAGGGAGGAAGGCATAGTGCAGGTGCCTTGCAACACAAAGTTTTTACATGAGTGATAACAAGTTTTCGCAACACAAGGTTTTTACATGAGTGATAACAAGTTTTCGCACACATCCAACAGTCCCTCCTTTTATCACAAGTAAAAACATTTAATATAAAAACGAGTAAGGAAAATACTCTGTATGAGCGAAAACCCACGGACGGTAAACAGATTATATTTTGTGGGAAATACTCATACCTTTTAATGGTTGCCGAGGGCAACCATTAAAAGTTAAATGTTGATTAATACTTGAAATCATAAAAATAAAAGAATAATACTTGAAATCATAAAAATAAAAGAATTTAAAAATCTACCCTGTTTATGTCATCATTGTACTTTTTCTCATTTCACTTAAGCAACAACTTCTTTCGATTTTCTGCTGTAAGGTCATTTTATGAAATACAATGTATGAGTACATTCAGGCTTTTGATGTGATTTATTTACAACATGTCATCATAATCGTCCCCTTCATTTTTGTGCATTTCCACCTGGTTCAGTGTTGCATATGCCACCGTGACTGACTGAGTTACTATTCTTTGTACCATGCATTTGCAACATGGGATAATACATATTGACAGGAGACACAGAAGGCCCATGCATGCTATTACTGCAACTAAGAGAACCTTAAACAGATTTATCCATCACCCTGTGAGCATCCAATCTAACCAAGAAGAGTTAGGATCTGGGTGGTCATGTGCCATGACATTTTGCAGATTCTGTAGGTTGTTTCATGCTCTTGTTATGTTTGCAGAGTGTATATTATCTGGGATATATGTGCAACAGGTGTTATTCAATCCTGTAATGTTGAGAGGTTGCCATTGTTTTCTGTCGCAAGTGCAGCTTTCTGGGTCACAACTATAATTTAATCTCTGGTTACTGCGCAGTGTAGAATTCACAACGATCTGATTTTCATCTGTCCACATTCCAGAAGTGTTAAATATGAAAGATTGGTCTGGCATAAGAAATAACTTTTTATTTGTATATCCTATCAGGCCCATTGATATGGCGCAACTTGTCTCGGTGAGGTTCATAGCTTTGACATATATGGTGGGGCCTTGGGAATGCACGGGCATTATAGAACACACATAACAATCAGTTTTATTTTGAGTTTTAGCTGTGTCATTCACATAACGATACCAGTAATTTTGCAGAAATGGGTGTGTGTCATGTCCTTCCGTCAGTGGTCTGAGATGGGTCCCGTCTGATGTCCATCTCTTCTGGTTCGGTATCACCTCCTGTGGATCCTGCTTTAGATAGAGAAAGAGTCCTGCTACCAGAATTAAGCTCAGGCTTATCAGTCCTGTCCACATGTTACAGAGAGCCATTTTATAATTGGGCGCAGATCAACTGTTTTCTTCACCGGTTTGAGACGCTGGGCCATATGGGTCCTCCAACTCCTTTGAATCCGGACTTCCTTCTGCTACCCCATCGGTTGGTTTGGCTCCTGTAACGGCAAAACTGGCTTACAGTGGCTTTTATGAATCCAGGAAGGCCTCTCTGCTATTTTCAGAACTGTGGGCGTTGTCAGGAGTATTTGAAACGGCCCTTTCCACCAAGGAGTGCTCCAATCCTTCCAGTGGAGTGTTTTAATCAGGACCAGGTCTCCAGGCCTCAGGTCATTCTGTGGGATAGGAGCAGAGATTATTGGCAGACCACTTGACATTTGTTTTTCTTTTGTCTGCAACATTTTATTCATCTACTCAGCTAATGAAGTTTCCTGTTGTGCTTTCTCTATTTCATTCATGTCAGAGGGCAGAGAAAACGGTCTGCCATGTACTATTTCTTTGAGAATACAAATTTACATCAGCAACTTGGTGCCACGTGATCTCAGACTCAGAATATAGTGGGTGGAGTTATACAATGATGTACAGCAGGTGGCAAATGGAGTAAGACCAGTTTGATTTGGAGTTATTCTCATCCATAATTTAACCAGGGATAGGCATTCGGGCCATGGCCTCCCTGTTTCTTCCATTGTTTTCCTTAATCTTTAACTGAAACCCTAATGCATTAGAACTTAGTTCTATTAATTTATTTACAAAATGAGTTCCATTATCTGACCTTATAATCTGTGGGATACCATATGTGGGGAAGAAATGTGTCACTAGGTTCATCTATTACAACTAGGCAATATTTCTTCCCCCGTGTTTGCAACAAATTATGCATGATCTGCAAAAATGATTTGCATAGTCAGAAAAATTTATAGTGTAGCATTAATGCTTTACCAGATGTGACATATTCCCCCCTTGACACGTGGGTCTTCCCAATGTGTCACTGTAGCCGCTGTGTTGTATAACTTTTTTGGGAGGATTGGTTTATCTTCTATTTGATAGATGTCATCGTTTTTCTGTGCTCCTCTCTTTAGCCAGGCCTTTATTTCTGTCTTGGGTGCTGACTGTTGGGCGTCTTTCAGCACGTCTGTGTCTATAAATAGCAGATCTGACATTTTCTCTTTAATAGGTTGAAATGAGTTAGTTCTGTCCCTGATGATGTTTTAAAACCTCTATTTTGCCAAATCTTAGCATGGTGATGTACTGATCCGAAAACGTATTGGCTGTCTGTGTATATAGTAAGTATTTGTCCCTCATGTAATTCACATGCTCTTACGACAGCATATAATTCTGCTGTTTGGGCTGAGCATGTATTGGGCAGAGATTTAGCTTCTATTATCCTATCGATGGTTGTTACTGCATAACCAACTCTATTCTTTCCATATTCATCTTTAGATGCTGAGCCATCTACAAACACAACACATGAATCTGGTATAAGGGTTTGAGAAATGTCTTGTCTGGGTTTGGTGTCTTCTTCAACTTTTGCTTTATAAGAATGTGGTTTTCCATCTTCTGCAGTAGGTATTAGAGTACTTGGATTTAAAGGGCAAATCTTTTTAGAGTTATGTTTGGCTGTGATAATAATAGCAATGTCAGTGTGATATGTCTTGCATGTAGCGTCAGGTGCTTCTCTTAATATTCCTGACTTCAACATATCTTGTATTACTGGCTTAGTATCTTCTTCAGCTTCTGGCTTTAAGGGGTATTGGTGGACTGATAGCCTTTTTTCAGATATTAGTTTAACCTTGTATGGTGGGAACCCCTTTATAAGCCCTACATCAGTTGATGATTGGGACCACAGTTCAGGTGGGACAGCAGCTAGGGCAGGATGCATGTTGCTCTCTTTGCTCTCAGCTAAGCCCTGTATTTGTCCCTCTGCCTCATCTAAATGTACCCTTGGATGGACTTTGACTATCCACGCCAGAATGAGCTTCCAGATTCCTGTATTAGGATCCACTTTTGACAGTGTCAGTGCTGTTCCTGCAGAGGTTTAAAGCCTCTGTTTTTCCAAATTCTTATTATTCTTTTTTATCATATTTTATAAAGTAAGTCCTTATTACATTTAAAAATGAGATCAATATTTTTGGTAGTTGCTATTATTATAAATAATGCTTGGTTTAGTTCTTATTAAAAATAAAAAATAAAAACTCACTCACTGATGAACACAAAAAATGAAGGGCATATTATATCTTATAATCTTAGTTTATCTTACCCAGTTTTATAGATACAACATACAGTTTCAGTCAGCTTTGTATTTAGTTCAAGTAACTAAAGTTTGTTTCAATTAACTCAAGTTTTCTCTATTTCAGTCCAGTCCAGTAATTCTGTTAAGGTTCATTTCATCTTATGTTAAGTTTGAGTCTAATTCAATCATTTTGAACCTGACTGGAAAAAGTCTAAACATCTGTTAAAATCTTTTTGTTTTATCATAGAGAACTGACCTAATATTATTATGGTAATGTTGAGGACTCTAATTTTTACATAACATGAAATAGACATTTATTTCACAAAAACAGAAAGTCAAATACAGACATTTGGCCACATGAAAGTTTAAATAACCTGTTTGTAAAAGAATTATGAAAAATTGAAGACGGGTCTATGAACTTTCTTATGGTTATCAGTATTTTCAATACAGGTAGAACCTTTGCCATCTTTATATGATTTTTCGAAAAAGATTCTGGAAACTTTATCAAGATATAAATTTGGCAAAGATCATCAGAACATCAGATCTTTATTAGCGCTTTTAAGGTCCCTCAAAGATGCATTACAATGAAATCAGTCATTCCCATTCACACACATTCACACACTACTTACTTATTTCTCTGTCAGAGTAATTTTTATTTGCAAAAATTTGAACATAATTTGACTTCTATTATTCTTAAAATGCACATTGTTTCCTCATAACCCCTTTTGTTTCCACTAGGTCTGTTTTGAACGCTTCAATTCTTTTTTTTTTATTCACCAAGAATCAATAAGGTGGTCTTAGTGGGTCCACCTTAAAGGTGTTATCTGTTGGTGTCATGTTATCTATGTCAGGTCAGTGAGGTTCATAAGTCAGTCAGAACCTTGGTCATTTGGTCTGTGCTCATAATGTTTCATAGATCCAGCCTATGATTAGTCAGCAAAACGTCCACCTATAGGAGAAAAATTGATTGTTAATGAATGAGCTGCATTTCCTAGGAACACTGTCTTCCTCCTGGATGAGCATCACCTGTTGAAAAACTTTCATCATTGTTTGTTTCACATATTCAATCAGATCTTTATATTATACCAGTAGGTGAAGTTGTTAGTATCTCATGTAGACTGATATATACTGTTGCATTTGGAGAGGATCTCAGATTAAATAAACATAGTTAGAGCTTCAATCCAGGTTCATTTTGTGTCTGCAGACTTTAGCCAATTTTTCTTTTCTTTTTTTTTATACATAAAGAGCAAGATTCAAAACATTTTCAAAAGGCAGATTGTGGCAGAATGTAGACAAAACTGCTTATTGATTGACAAAATAACATTCAAGCACACAATCACCATATTAAAAGGCTCTACTTCTAGAGAATCACTAAACTCCTGAGGTCCGGTTTTGGCCCGCGGACCTTGAGTTTGACACATGCAGGGTAGAGTTACAATTTTATTTTCAGACCTTTCAGCAGAGACAGACTTCTGCTGTTTGCAGAAGTTTTATCTTTGTTTTCAGGCAGCTGCATCTCTTTGTCAAGGTCGTTTCACAGAGCTGAAATTTAACTTCTCTCAAAGAGGAAAAATCAAGAATGCACACAATCTGAGCCAAATATGGAATTATTTCCCTGTAAAATGAATCTTTTGCATTTTATCACGATATTGTTAGTAGTATAACACCATAGAATGATTTTTAAAGCACCTGTTTCTCACTAATGCTTGCCTACAAAATCTTTTACTCTCAGATTACTTCTTTAACAACATTCTGTTCTCTCTTCTCTAGTCATTGTTCACTGGGTTGTCCAGTTGGACAGTTTCCATGTTGTCCACATTGTCACCTCCTCTTTTAACTTATTTTACCACGTCCTCTAAAACCACCTCTTAGTCTTTATAATTTGGGGCTACCTTGGTATTCTAAACTGGGATGGGTGGCAGTCCGCCCCCCTTTATTTGTTTTCAGTTAAGCTGAAAGTTTTTTCCTGTGCTTTTCTTAAGGCCTCAGTATTATGTCTATGTCAGTTAAAAGCTGCTCTTATTGTTTTGTTTTTTTAATTCATCTTTTTGTTTTAATCTGTTTATCAACTGTGAGCACTCAGGGACTGAAAAGTCCCCTTTGAAATTATAATCTGGCAAGGTTTTTTATTGTCTCTTGAATCTTTTGAATGCATAATCTCCAGTTTAAGATCCCCGTGTAGTTTTAGGATTTTAGTGATAATTAAATTACCTGAAAATCCGTATTTTTATGCCATCGTGTACATATTTCTGTTAAATCAGAGCTTTTTCTCTGTCCTTTCCCCATTGTTCTTTGTTATTTTTCTCTTTTTAGTTTTAATTATTTCTAATTTTAGATTCCCTTGTAATTTTAAGACATCCTTTGTATTTAATTTGCCCAAAAACCCATGTTTTTTATTTTTTATTCCATCTATGACAGATCCTACCTGCTCCTTTTACATAGTTCTCCATAAACTTTACCTCCTCTTCTAAGTCAATTAGTTTACTTTGTTTCTTCCCCATTATGTTTTATGTTAGTTTAATTGTAGTATGAATGTCCCAGATAAAAGGTCACTGGCATGAGACTTTAAGGAGAGGACATTAACACGCCCTTCTACTGCGACTAATTCGCAGTGGTGTTAATTTTCTGGAATGAAATCCGACCTGAATCTCCAAAGTCACCAGTACGTAGTTTTAATCTGGGCAAAATAAAACACAGGACTAGCAGAATCCTGCTATGATTCTATTAAAATGCTTAGTCCTCCAAACACACACAACACAGTCACACAGTTAGTTTCAGGTACCTTGTAATTTTTCTAAGTTAACTTGGTGTTATTTTATGAGCTCAATTTACTCCGTTCTTTTTACTTTTATAGCGCTTATTCTATTCCCTCGCAGGGGAATAACCCTTAGTCGTTTTATTTGGCCCCCTTCTTGGCGGGGCCCTACCTTAATTTGTCACTATTCCTTTCACGGTGGAATAAAACAATACCAGTGCAGCGTCCTTACCGGCGACGCACTACCAACGACTTTTAAGTACTTTTCTTCTTTTATTTATATAGCGCTTACTCTATTCCCTCGGGAATATTCCTCAGTCGTTTTCTTTAATCCCCTTCACGGCGGGATTGTACCAAATTTGTCACTATTCCTTTCACGGTGGAATAAAACCATCCCAATGCAGCGTCCTTAACGGCGACGCATTACCAATGACTGTTAAGTACTTTTCCTATGAACTGTATTTTAAAACTGTCTCACCTCGGAGTTGACTTCTTGGTGACTCTCTGGACCCTGTGAGAGTCACCCCGCACCGAGGAAGGCGATGACCCTCTGGCCAGGTGTGAATTCACACACACCGGGACTTTCAGCCACTCCGGCTAATGGAGGCTGTGCAGCGGTGCTTCGCTCGACGTCAGGCTTCCCCCACGGATCCCAGAGTCACTGTTAAAGCAAAGAGAAATAAGGTTATTGAATTAATCCGGCTACGAAGGACCAATAAATGTTAGGTATTATTTAGTCAACTCAGAGGTAAGAACGATACAGTAAGAGTTACTTGCAGCAAGGGTAGCCCACTTTGCAGCGAAACTACAAAGTTTTGACAACCAATCTCTTTATTTATATACACAATTCAACAGACAGTTCAGACAGGGTGTATGTGTGTGAGACAGAAAGGAGGCTGGTTCTCACGAAGATAACAATGATCTCACACACACAGGGAGGAAGGCATAGTGCAGGTGCCTTGCAACACAAAGTTTTTACATGAGTGATAACAAGTTTTTGCACCCATCCAACAACAGCCTTTAATGCTATCTTTGACTCAATTGGCTTTGCTCAAAACATTAACAAACCTACCCACCTTTGTCTTCATTCTCTGGACCTTGTGCTGACATATGAGTGTTAAGTGTTGAGTGTTAAGGCATAACAATATTTTTTTATAACCCTGTCCTGTCTGACCATTTTTTAATAACCTTTGAGTTTAATTTAACCAAGTAGTCCACACCTGAAGAAAATTTCATTATAGTAGACAATGCTGTAACAACCTTTAAATAATCTGTTCCACTTTTAATTTCCTAATTATCACAGAAAAATACAGTGGAGGGCAATAATTTAGTTTCTTCCCCTTCACAAATTGATTCTCTTGTTCATAGTGTTACTTCATCATTGCGTGGTGCATTAGACAATGCAGCCCCCTTGAAAAAGAAGATAATCATTCATAGGAGGCTAGCTCCCTGGTTTAATTTAGATCTGAGTACTTTGAGGCACAATGTTAGAAAATTTGAGAGAAAATGGCGCTCTACACACCTAAAGGATTCCTACTTAATCTGGAAAAATAGCCTTCTGTTGTATAAAAAGACACTTCACCAAGCCAGAACAGCTTATTTCTCATCATTAATAGAAGAGAACAAGAATAACCCTAGATTTCTCTTTAGTACTGTTAGGGTTAATTAATGATTATATATGTTTTAACTTTAATAGAAGTGAAGCTTGCTGTTCAGAGTGATTATATCTTATATGTACAAGAGCTGCAAGATAGAGACAGGATGTTCTAGAACATTCTGTCAGTGCAGCTGTTTCTAATCATTATGGGTGTGCATCTCTCCCTGTTTTGTGCTTGGAACATTCTGTAACCAGGGCCTCTTCTCTTATGAATAAAAGGCAGACGGAGCAGGGGCTGTTTCAGAGTGTGTTTGGAGAATTGTAACTGAGCAGTCTCTGAGACACTCTCACCTGCAGGTTTAAACGAACTAACTTCTCTGTGTCTTTCTTTGTGCAGAATTGTGAAAGTGTTTGGTGTTTAAACCTAACATAAATGGTCCTTCGAGTCGGATGCCAAGATGCTTGACGATCCCAGTGGGTGAGTGAGATTCCAGACAAATCTGTGGCCACAGTACTAATACCCTTTCCGGGACTGGTCCCTCCCTGACAGGCTGGGGTCTGACGGCTGACGGTACTCCCGAGGACACAGAGAACCAGTGAGTAGGTCTTTCATTTAAAAGGAATGAGTGATGAAATGCAAATGACCTAAAATAGTACAGTATAGAGAAACCCTGACAATTCTAGACACTATCAGGTGAACTAAAATAGACAGTTAAATTCCGCAGGAGGGTAGACTCCCTTAGTTGAAATAGACTAATTAAACTCTACACAGGACGGCGGAGTCCTCTGTTATGTTTTTGTGAAAGTAATTAAAGTAAGAATAAAACGCGTAAAAAAGTGTGACTGAAAAACGTGTGGAAGAGTGAATGGAATAGTAATGACCATTAGGTCCTTACCTTTCATATAAACTGGAAACAGATAGTAAATGGTGAGCCTTTGTGGATGCTTGTAGGCAAGAAAATCCCACCTGAACAGGGTTGAAGTGGATTTTACCACAACTGACTTCTTGATCACCATCCTGTTTTCAAATACATAAATCCAGTATTTAGAATACACCAGGTATTAAAAAACATACTGGATCTAAATCTAGTTCAAAATGGGAAAGGGGCAAAGTAAAGAGAAACAAAGTAAACTAATTGACTTAGAAGGGGAGGTAAAGTTTATGGAGAACTATGTAAAAGGAGCAGGTATGATCTGTCATAGATGGAATAAAAAATAAAAAACATAGGTTCTTGGGCAAATTAGATACAAAGGATGTCTTAAAATTACAAGGGGATCTAAAATTAGCAATAATGAAAACTAAAAAGAGAAAAATAACAAAGAACAATGGGGGAAGAACAGAGAAAAAGCTCTGATTTAACAGAAATATGTACACGATGGCATAAAAATACGGATTTTCAGGTAACTTAATTATCACTGAAATCCTAAAACTACACGGGGATCTTAAACTGGAGATTATGCATTTAAAAGATTCAAGAGACAATGTGGACAACATGGAAACTGTCCAACTGGACAACCCAGTAAACAATGACTAGAGTTGTTAAAGAAGTAATCTGAGAGTAAAAGATTTTGTAGGCAAGCATTAGTGAGAAACAGGTGCTTTAAAAATTATTCTATGGTGTTATACTACCAACAATATCATGATAAAATGCAAAAGATTCATTTTACAGGGAAATAATTCCATATTTGGCTCAGATTGTGTGCATTCTTGATTTTTCCTCTTTGAGAGAAGTTAAATTTCAGCTCTGTGAAACGACCTTGACAAAGAGATGCAGCTGCCTGAAAACAAAGATAAAACTTCTGCAAACAGCAGAAGCCTGTCTCTGCTGAAAGGTCTGAAAAAATTGTAACTCTACCCTGCATGTGTCAAACTCAAGGTCCGCGGGCCAAAACCGGACCCCAAAAGTTTAGTGATTCTCTAGAAGTAGAGCCTTTTAATATGGTGATTGTGTGCTTGAATGTTATTTTGTCAATCAATAAGCAGTTTTGTTTACATTCTGCCACAATCTGCCTTTTGAAAATGTTTTGAATCTTGCTCTTTATGTATAAAAAAAAAAGAAAGAAAAGAAAAATTGGCTAAAGTCTGCAGACATAAAATGAACCTGGATTGAAGCTCTAACTAAGTTTATTTAATCTGAGATCTTCTCCAAATGCAACAGTATATGTCAGTCTACATGAGATACTAACAACTTCACCTACTGATATAATATAAAGATGTGAGTGAATATGTGAAACAAACAATGATGAAAGTTTTTCAACAGGTGATGCTCATCCAGGAGGAAGACAGTGTTCCTAGGAAATGCAGCTCATTCATTAACAATCATTTTTTCTCCTATAGGTGGACGTTTTGCTGATTAATCATAGGCTGGATCTATGAAACATTATGAGCACAGAACAAATGACCAAGGTTCTGACTGACTTATGAACCTCACTGACCTGACAATGATAACATGACACCCAACAGATAACACCTTTAAGGTGGATCCACTAAGACCACCTTATTGATTCTTGGTGAATAAAAAAAAAAAGAATTGAAGCGTTCAAAACAGACCTTGTGGAAACAAAAGGGGTTATGAGGAAACAATGTGCATTTTAAGAATAATAGAAGTCAAATTATGTTCAAATCTTTGCAAATAAAAATTACTCTGACAGAAAAATAAGTAAGTAGTGTGTGAATGTGTGTGAATGGGAATGACTGATTTCATTGTAATGCATCTTTGAGGGACATTAAAAGCGCTAATAAAGGTCTGATGTTCTGATGATCTTTGCCAAATTTATATCTTAATAAGGTTTCCAGAATCTTTTCCGAAAAATCATATAAAGATAGCAAAGGTTCTACCTGTATTAAAAATACTGATAACTATAGGAAAGTTCATAGATCTGTCTTCAATTTTTCCTAATTCTTTTACAAACAGGTTATTTAAACTTTCATGTGGCCAAATGTCTGTGTTTGACTTTCTGTTTTTGTGAAATAAATGTCTGTTTCATGTTATGTAAAAATTAGAGTCCTCAACATTACCATAATAATATTAGGTCAGTTCTCTATGGTAAAACAAAAAGATTTTAACAGATGTTTAGACTTTTTCCAGTCAGGTTCAAAATGATTGAATTAGACTCAAACTTAACATAAGATTAAATTAACCTTAACAGAATTACTGGACTGGACTGAAATAGAGAAAACTTGAGTTAATTGAAACAAACTTTAGTTACTTGAACTAAATACAAAGCTGACTGAAACTGTATGTTGTATCTATAAAACTGGGTAAAACAAACTAAGATTATAAGATATAATATGCCCTTCATTTTTTGTGTTCATCAGTGAGTGAGTTTTTATTTTTTATTTTTAATAAGAACTAAACCAAACATTATCTGAAGAAATAGCAAAAAGCCGAAAAGACTTAAAAGATACCCCTCTGACAGATGGAGAAACATTATTTGTAGACGGGTCTTCCAAAAAAGATGAGAAAGGTAAAACAAAAACCGGATATGCTGTAGTAACTCTTGATAAAGTACTGAAAGCAGAAGCACTCCCTTCACACTACTCAGCGCAAGCTGCTGAGTTAGTAGCCTTAACTGAAGCATGCAAATTAATGACAGGAAAATAAACCTATCCTACCAAAAAACCTATACAAATGGGCAGCAATATCGAGTCATGGAGTTTCTCATGTCTCGAGAGGAGGAATGGTAGGATTAGTGAACAAAATATACACAACATATGGATTTAACTCTTATTCAAAAAATTTTTGTAGAAGCATTGGCATTCACCTAAGTGGGAAGGTCCCTATCAGGTGTTGTTGACCACTGGAACTGCAATTAAGATTGCAGAAAGAAACTCATGGATCCATCTGACACATTGTAAAAGAATAATAGAACATGACTAAAATAAGTTTCTTAATAGCAGTGTATATTCTAACCATCATAATTTGTGTTGTGGTCATAGCATTGTGGTATCTGCTGTAGCATTGTGACTTTTCAACAAACCTACAGAGAAAAGTCCGGCTACAAAGGGAATTGTAATTATAGTTTACAATTGTCTCAAACCGGTGAAGATCTCCACAACTCTGTTTAAAGGTGCTTAGGAAAGGTTCCAATCTATAAGTAAGATGTACACCCCCACACACAAGAAAATAGTGCTAGTAGCTGGAATAATCTCAGTGGTAATTGTAGGAGCTATTTTACTATGGGAACGTTTTTACGAAGAAAGAAAAGATTTGAGTAAAAGACAAATAAATGTTAATTCCTGCCCAAATGATGTAAGCATCAGAACCACAAAACTATGTGTACCAGTACAGAAAACCACTACAGTAAAAATACCCTGGGGAACGCTTGGAACAGCACGTGATGGCGCAAACAAACATGCCGCATTGTATAAGAAGTGGGAGTGGTATTTGACCTATGGAGATGTGCAATGGTGGAGTTGGAAATACTTAGTAGCAGAAACAGGACAGGACTGGTCTGATTGGTCCACAGGTCCAGCAATTAAATGGAGAAGACAATTGACCCTGATAAAAGATGGAGGAGGTCTAACCTTGACTGTAATCTCCCCCAACAACACGGGATGTACAGACTTTGTGGCGGCACCATATGTAGATTCTAGCCAAGGCCAATATTACTGGCAGATTCAAATATGCGTTAAAAACATTACTGAGCCACTTGCGGTAATACGGCATGATGCAGCCACACCTGAAAACAAAACAAACAAATGGCATATGGGGCTAAAACTATTAGTGGAGTTCAAGACAGAACCAGTAACCCCAGATGACTGGTTCAAAATATCTACAGGAATATCTAAAATAGATAACAACTGGCTTTTAATGGCAGAACAGGCTGCCCAGGCAGCAAAAACAGATTGTGTAGTATGCATGGGAGCCAGACCCCTGCTACAAGTGGTTCCCTCAACGTTGACAGAAAAATGCCTAGTAGAAGTAATGAACAGCACAAGACCCTCGACAAACTGTACTATGTGGGATAAGATTTATCCTTTGACTACCGCCGAAAAAACAAAAACCGATGTTTTCAAATAAGGTTGCTCCAGGAAATTTTTCCTGTATAAACCGAACAGGTGTGGGATCAAACATAAGCAGACTCAATAAAGATCAATGTCACTCCATCATAGCAGTAGGTGTCAGCTTTAAACCTAAAGCACGCAGCGACATCTGGTGGTGGTGTGGAGACGATAAACTGTATGACAGGTTGCCATACAACACAACTGGATTGTGTGCATCAGTGTCATTAATATTTCCCGTGTCTGTTATTCCACTCTCAGTAGCAGATTTGTTGGGTACAGTAGCCAGCATATTTCCACACACCTGGAAAAATAGAGAAAAAAGATCAGGATGGAGTAAAGACGACCCTACTTATATAGATAGCATAGGAATACCAAGAGGAGTTCCTGATGAATATAAGTTAGCAGATCAAGTAGCAGCAGGTTTTGAATCCACCATATGCTGGTGGTGCACAATAAATAAAAATGTTGACAGAATAAATTACATCCATTACAATGTGCAACGACTAGGAAATAAAACTGAAGAAGGATTCTCAGCCATCCATGAACAATTGTCAGCTACCTCTTTAATGGCTTTCCAAAATAGAATTGCTGTCGATATGCTCTTAGCTGAAAAAGGTGGAGTATGTTCAATATTTGGGCATCAATGTTGTACGTTCATTCCAAATAACACCGCAGCTGATGGGAGCCTCACCAAGGCCCTGGAGGGCCTTAGGTCACTTAACAGCAAAATGAAAGATCATTCTGGAGTTGACACCACAATGTGGGATGGGTTTGGAGAAATGTTTGGTAGATATAAACAATTAGTGTTGTCTATCCTTATGTCAATAGCAGTCTTTGCAGCTATTCTCACATTGTGTGGATGTTGTTGTATTCCGTGTATAAGAGCTTTGTGCACTCGCATAATAACCTCTGCTATTCAGCCAGTCAAAACAGAAATGTCAGAGATGTATGCCCTCCTGAGACCTGAGGAGACAGAAGGAGCCAGTGATGATGATGATGATGACCAGGAAGAAGAAGAGACTTCTCTGCATTTCCCTGATCTTTATCCTGACCCTAACGACAATTAGTTGTATACAGTAAACTTAAAGACCTCCTGCTACTTTTTTAATGACATGTACAGATAAAACACACCATGATGTCTTAACTGAAAATCTGAGAAGAAAAGGTTAATGATTGATGTATCAAGTGTTTAAAACATTTATAAAGAGGAGGAAAATGTTAGGGTTAATTAATGATTATATATGTTTTAACTTTAATAGAAGTGAAGCTTGCTGTTCAGAGTGATTATATCTTATATGTACAAGAGCTGCAAGATAGAGACAGGATGTTCTAGAACATCTGTCAGTGCAGCTGTTTCTAATCATTATGGGTGTGCATCTCTCCCTGTTTTGTGCTTGGAACATTCTGTAACCAGGGCCTCTTCTCTTATGAATAAAAGGCAGACGGAGCAGGGGCTGTTTCAGAGTGTGTTTGGAGAATTGTAACTGAGCAGTCTCTGAGACACTCTCACCTGCAGGTTTAAACGAACTAACTTCTCTGTGTCTTTCTTTGTGCAGAATTGTGAAAGTGTTTGGTGTTTAAACCTAACAAGTACAGTTGCAAAACTTACACAGAGCCATAGCTCTGTTGAGCCATATATTCCCCCAGCTCTCAGCAGTCATGACTTTATGGGATTCTTCTTAAATAAAATTGATTCTATTAAAAATAAAATCTTTGACATACTCCCGAAGATGATTACTTCATCCTCAGCAAGTGAGACAACATTGGAAATAACTGCAGAACCTGATTTGTGTTTGGACTGTTTTGATCCTGTGGAGCTTCCTGAGTTATCAGAAATATTTGTTTTGTCTAAACCTTCAACTTGTATGTTAGACCCAATCCCAACCAAATTATTTAAGGAAGTGTTCCCTCTGATTACCAGCCCCATTTTAGATATGATTAATCTACCCTTAGTAAATGGATATGTAACACAGGC